>NC_133128.1:9066230-9366230 GCF_048418815.1 Hemitrygon akajei | reverse complement strand
AGTCCCCTCTGCCCAACTCATCCAGCAGGTGGCTCAAATGACAGGCCAGAGGCTTCAGCAAGCAGTTTGTGCCCCATCAGCAGCCCCCACACACACGCTCACACACACACACATGCATAAACACACACGCACTCACAAGCACTCACACACACGTGTGCAGGCACACTCACACACACAATCAGACAAGCAGATAGTGGTGGAGCATGAACCATGGCAAAGTTCACTCTCAGTCTACTAGTTGCCATGGAAACGCCCCCGCCTCTCTAGCTCCCTCACCCCACCACCGCTCCTCACTGGAGACCCACCCCCGCCCCCGCATCCAAAAGCAAATCCCCGGCAGCTGGAAGCAATTTAAGCAGCAGGGTTTGACCGTGACACGACCGGCGGGGAAAGCAACCGCCGCCCCACCCCTCTGCCAGAGCAACTTAACCCCCTCCTGCCCATGGAGCCCAGCCCTTCTCCCCTGATCTTTGTCCCAACACACACTCCATTCCCTAGCAACTTCTGCGTAACCCGTCAAGCTCAGCGTGGGCTCCTCCCCGACGATCAAGGGTTCATGCCTTGCTCCAGAGGTTGCGAACAACACACACAAAATGCTGGAGGAACTCATCAAGTCAAGTAACATCTATGGAGAGGAATGAACAATCAATGTTTTGGGCTGTGACCCTTCATCGGGACTGGGACGGAAGGGGAAGACACCAGAATAGGAAGATGGGGGAAAGGAAGGCGGACAAGCTGGCAGGCGAAGAAGCCAGCTAAGGGAGCAGATGGGTGGGTGGCAAAGGGGCAAATGTAGTAAGAAGATGGCAAGGGAGAGTGGGAGAGATAAAGGGCTGAAAAAGATGGAATCCAATAGGAGACAACAGTAGACTGTGGAAGAAAAGGAAAGTTGAATGGAACCAGAGGGAGGTACATTTACATCAGCATCCATCATCAAAGACCCCCATTATTCAAACCATGCTCTTTTCTCACCATTACCATCAGGCAGCAGGTACAGGAGCCTTTGGTCCCCCACCACCATGTTCAGGAACAGTTCTTAACCTACAACCCTCAGGCTGCTGAACCGACAAGGGTATCCTCAATCGCCACTACTCTGAACCGATCCTACAACCTGCAGACTCACTTTCAAGGACTCTCTACAACTCGTGTTCTTGATGTTATTGTTATTTGTGCTGTTTGATTTTTTTTTGTCAGTCTTTGGTCTGCTTATACATAATTTTTCATAAATTTCTAGAGTACTTCCTTTACCCTCTAAATGCCTGCAAGAAATAGAATCTTAAGATAGAATAATCACGTACTTTGTTAATAAATTTACTTCGAACATTGAACTTTGAAAGTCGTTGGAACATCTGAAAGGGAGAATAAAAGTGCAGTGGAAATAAAAGGGATTTATTTCGTTATTTACATTATGGCACTTTAAACTTCAGCACCTTTGTTTGTGGTGAAGGCGTGGAATAGCGATGAATTCCCCACGTTTGAAACCAGCATGACCTTTGACTCTTGACCTCACAATCCTCACATTATGAGGGGTATAGATGCAAGCTGGCTTTTTCCCTTGAGGTTGGATGGGACTACAGCAAGAGGTACTGGGTTAAGGATGAAAGGTGAAAAGTTTAAGGGAACATGAGGGGGAAACTTCTTCACTCAAAGGGTCGTGAGAGTGTGGAACGAGCTGCCAGCGTGAGTGGTGTATGTGAGCTCAATTTCAACATTTAAGGGAAGTTTGGTTAGGCACATGGATGGTCAGGGTATGGAGAGCTATGGTTACAGTGCAGGTCGATGGGACTAGGGAGTTTAAATGGTTCAGAATATACTAGATGGGCCAAAGGGCCTATGTCTGTGCTGTACTTTTCTATAACTCTATGACTTTAAACCACCTTGTTCTACTGTGCACCATACAGTCTACCTGCACTGTACTTTCTCTGCCACTGTAACACTCTATTCTGCACTCTGATACTGTTTTCCCCTCTACTAATTCAACTCAGTATTGATCTGCATGAACATGTGTAACACACACAAAATGCTCAAGGAACTCAGCAGGTCAGGCAGCATCTCTGGAGAGGAATAAAGGGGTTTTGCCCTGAAATATCGGCTTTTTATTCTTCACCTTAGGTTCTGCCTGACCTGCTGAGTTCCTCTAGCACTCTGTGTGTGTTGCTCAGGATTTCCAGCATCTGCAGAATCTCTTGAGTTTTTAAGTTTCCGTATGTGTTGCTCTGAATGTAGTTATTCACTGTACTTCAGTACATGTGGAAATAATAAACCAATTTGCCATAGAGATCCAGGAGGGTATGGGATTGGGGCGAGATTACAGAGACAGGGAAGGAACAAGAACAAAGTTCAAACGTTTTGAAAGTATCAAAGTTCAAAGTAAATTTATTATCAAAGTACATATACTCTGCACTGCCTTGAGATTCGCTTTCTTGCAGGCATTTACAGGAAACCAAGGAAATACAATAGAATTTACGAAAAAGCCATACATGCACCAAGACTGACAAACAATTCAAGTTCAAAAGTCCAAAGTTGAAAGTGAATTTTATTATCAGAGTACATATTTTTACCAGATACTGTACAACCCTGAGATACATTTTCCTGCAGGCATACTCAGCAAATATATAGAATAGTAACTATAGCAGGATCAATGAAAGATCAAGAAGAGCATAAAAGACAACAATCTGTGCAAATGCAAATATAAATAAATAGTAATAAATAATGAGAGCACAAAATAACAAGATAACGAGTCCTTCAAGTGAAATAATAAATAAATGAATAGTACTGAGAACAGAGTTGTATAGTCCTTGAAAGTGAGTCTGTGGGTTCTGAACAGCGGTGAGTGAAGTTACTGCATATCAGTGGTAGGGAATTAACTGCTCCTGGACCTGGTGATGAAGCTCCCGCCTGACGGTAGTTGCAAAAACAGGCCATGGCTTGGATGATGGTTGCTACTTTGTTGTGGCAGTACTCCATGTAAATGGTTCCTTAACATTGTCATAGCTGGGTGTGTGGTAGTGGAGATAAGCTCCCACTACCTATTAAATATTCCCAATGGCATGCGCCTCAAATAGCCTCTGACAACCAAGTCCAGCTCTTAGCCTTCATGTGTGGCTCGGCTACTAAGGCCAGGGGAACAGTTTCTACTGATAGGAGAAGAGGCAAAGGTGGCTTACTGGCACCTTAAAACCAGGTGCTTCAAGCAGATGGGGCTTGGCAGCTCATCTTCTAAAAGGAAAACTCTGATCTCAAACCTCTGCTGCCTTACAACTAAACCCACTCATGGGAAAGGCTTCAGGAATAAAACCGAGGGGAAATTCCGGAGCTGGAGTACCTAAGGCATTCCTACATTGAGTTCATCGCTGACTGGCAACTCCTGCCATGTGGCTGGTGCCAAACTGTACCAGCCTCTGCCGTCCCTTTGGGTTCATCAGTTTTGTGGAGTGGGGGAGCTTGCTACATGGGCAACAGCTTGCTCTCCATGTTGTAGTGCCCTGGCTTATGTATCTAGACAGCGAGACACAACATCCATGATCGACCCTGACCAACAGAGGCCATAGGCTCCATGTAACGATGCTCAATAGTGGGGAGGGTTTTTCCTGTGGTGGACTGGGCTGTAACCACCACTTTCTGTAGTCTTTTCCATTCCTGGGCATTGGTGTTTCCATACCAGGATGTGATGGAACTAATCAGAATACACTCCACTGTGCATCTATAGAAGTTTATGGAAGTTTTGGTAACACACCAACATGCCAGGGAATTACTTAAGAAGAATATGAACTGCTGTCAGCAACTCTACTTCAACCTCTCTGCCTTCCTTCCTGTCAGAGACACATCAATGTCAGGCCCAGACTTATCTCCGGGACTGTTGTATTAGAAATACAAAAAGTGGAACGAAAATGGCAGGTATTTCTGGGAATAATGCAGAAGATGCAGAATCGGTTCATTCCAAAGAGGAAGAAAGATCCTAAGGGGAGTAAGGGGCAGCCGTGGCTGATGAGGGAAGTAAAGGGCAGTATAAAAATAAAAGAGAAGAAGTATAACATAGCAAAGATGAGCGGGAAACCGGAGGACTGGGAAGCTTTTAAAGAGCAACAGAAGATAACAAAAAAGGCAATACACCAAGAAAAAATGAGGTGCAAAGGTAAACTAGCCAAGAATATAAAGGAGGATAGTAAAAGCTTCTTTAGGTATGTGAATAGCAAAAAAATAGTTAAGACCAAAATTGGGCCATTGAAGACAGAAACAGGTGAATTTATTATGGGGAACAAGGAAATGGCAGATGAGTTGAACAGGTACTTTGGATCTGTCTTCACTAGGGAAGACACAAACAATCTCCCAGATGTAATAGCGGCCAAAGGAACTAGGGTAAAGGATGAACTGAAGGAAATTTATATTAGGCAAGAAACAGTGTTGGATAGACTGTTGAGACTGAAGGCTGATAAGTCCCCAGGACCTGATGGTCTGCATCCCAGGGTACTTAAGGAGGTGGCTCTAGAAATCGTGGACACATTGGTAATCATTTTCCAATGTTCTATATATTCAGGAACAATTCCTGCTGATTGGAGGGTGGCTAATGTTGTCCCACTTTTCAAGAAAAGAGGGAGAGAGAAAACAGGGAATTATAGACCGGTTAGCCTGACGTCAGTGGTGGGAAAGATGCTGGAGTCAATTATAAAAGAGGAAATTACAACACATTTGGATAGCAGTAGAAGGATCAGTCCAAGTCAGCATGGATTTATGAAGGGAAAATCATGCTTGAATAATCTTCTGGAGTTTTTTGAGGATGTAACTATGAAAATAGACAAGGGAGAGCCAGTGGATGTAGTGTACCTGGACTTCCAGAAAGCTTTTGATTAAGTCCCACATAGGAGATTAGTGGGCAAAATTAGGGCACATGGTATTGGGGGCAGAGTACTGACATGGATTGAAAATTGGCTGGCTGACAGGAAACAAAGTAGTGATTAACGGGTCCCTCTTGGAATGGCAGGCTGTGACCAGTGGGGTACCACAAGGTTCGGTGCTGGGACCGCAGCTGTTTACAATATACATTAATGATTTAGATGAAGGGATTAAAAGTACATTAGCAAATTTGCTGATGACACAAAGCTGGATGGCAGTGTGAAATGTCAGGAGGATGTTATGAGAATGCAGGGTGACTTGGACAGGTTGGGTGAGTGGGCAAATGTATGGCAGATGCAGTTTAATGTGGATAAATGTGAGGTTATCCACTTTGGTGGCAAGAACAGGAAGGCAGATTACTATCTAAATGGAGTCAAGTTAGGAAAAGGGGAAGTACAACGAGATCTAGGTGTTCTTGTACATCAGTCAATGAAAGCAAGCATGCAGGTACAGCAGGCAGTGAAGAAAGCTAATGGCATGCTGGCTTTTATAACAAGAGGAATTGAGTATAGGAGTAAAGAGGTCCTTCTGCAGCTGTACAGGGCCCTGGTGAGACCCCACCTGGAGTATTGTGTGCAGTTTTGGTCTCCAAATTTGAGGAAGGACATTCTTGCTATTGAGGGAGTGCAGCGTAGGTTCACAAGGTTAATTCCCAGAATGGCGGGACTGTCATATGTTGAAAGATTGGAGCAACTGGGCTTGTATACACTGGAATTTAGAAGGATGAGAGGGGATCTGATTGAGACATATAAGATTATTAAGGGATTGGACACACTGGAGGCAGGAAGCATGTTCCCGCTGATGGGTGAGTCCAGAACTAGAGGCCACAGTTTAAGAATAAGGGGTAGGCCATTTAGAACAGAGATGCGGTTAAACTTTTCCACCCAGAGAGTGGTGGATATGTGGAATGCTCTGCCCCAGAAGGCAGTGGAGGCCAAGTCTCTGGATGCATTCAAGAGAGAGTTAGATAGAGCTCTTATAGATGGCGGGGTCAAGGGATATGGGGAGAGGGCAGGAACAGGGTACTGATTGTCTATGATCAGCCATGATCACAGTGAATGGCGGTGCTGGCTAGAAGGGCCGAATGGCCTACTCCTGCACCTACTGTCTATTGTCTATTGTCTATTGAAATGATTCAGCTGATGGTGTTCGTATTCACTGGAGTTTGGACGATTTAGGGAGGTTACCAGTGAAATTCTGACAGGGTTAGACAAACTGGGTGTGGGGGGGATATTTACCTGGCAAAGGGGTTGCTGCTTCAGGGTAAAAAGAGGAGGGGAAATTTCTTCACTCCAAGCATGCTGACCCAGAATTCACTACCACAGACCCCTAGAGGTGCCAAGCTGTTGAATCTTTTGAAGATCAATACATTTCTAAAGTCAAATAGCATCAAGGGATATTAGAGGGTGACTGGATATTTTCAGTAGTCTTGGTACATATGATTAGTCTAGTTTATGCTAAATTCCAAAGTAAGATTGAGAGACCACATTGCAAAGGGTTCCTCTTCATGAAGAGCTTCCAGATGCTATCATATCTCCCCATTGTTCTTACAAACCTTCAGTTCTCTGTTACCCAGTTTCATTCCCCTCCCTCAACAGCCAATCAGTCATAGCCCTTACCTACTGAGACTCTCATAGGAACTCTCCCTACACATCTCACTACCTTAGTAAAGGACCCAGCATAATAAAAGACCCCACCCATCCTCAACATTCCTTTTTGTCCCCTTTCCCACTGGGGAGAAGACACAATAGGACATCAAGTTCAAGGACAGCTGCTGTTTTATTGTTTAAAAACTATTCAATGGCCCCAAGAAAGATCAAATGGACTCTTGCCCTCAGTCAGTGCTGCCCCCTTGTGTTCACTTGGCAGAAGACAAGCTGTATTGTGTTTGACTACAGATTTCTGCAACATTCATTGACTCAAACTCTTGGGATTTTTTTTTGAGATTGTATTTTACTGATACCTTATATGTGCTATATGCACTATGTACTGTGTGCGACAGTGGTACTGTGTTTGCACCTAAGCACCAGAGTAATACTGCTTCCAACTGCATCCTATTACTGCAATTTTCGGTTTACCAATGGTTGATAATAGTTGTTTATCCCCCTCAGCCCAGCAGATGATTGCATTTGTCACATTAATGACTAGAAGATCTATCCTATTGAACTGGAAAGAAATTAATCCTCCAACTATATTTCAGTGGTTTTCTCAAACTATTTCTTGTTTGAGTTTAGAAAAAATTAGAAGTGGTGTCTTCAACCCTTCAGTTAAATTTGAAGAAACTTGGAGACCATTTATTCAACATTTTCATATGAGCTAAACTGACTTTTCCTAAACCTTATTCTTATCATCTTTAGTTATTTGGATAGAGGTGTGGAGTTAATGACTCTACTGTGTATATTTGATATAATGCAATGGCCCATGTCGGTTAGGTGTTTTTCTTGCTTTTTGGGGTTTTTTTTTCTTATTTTTTCCATTTTCTGTAACCACTATGAGTATTTATATCTTAACCTATTAATTATGTACTCTCAAGCTCTTTGTACTCAATGTTTCATCTATGTTTGTTTAAAATCAATAAAAAGATTTTTTTTAAATACTGTTTCATTTGGCTGTATAACCTACCCCACCATGGCCTAACAATCTACCTCTCCCATCTCAGCATGTAACTCTTCCAGAGATGTCATAAATCTCTCAGTGGCCTCCCTCACTAGTCCCCTTCTTGCATAGTCTCTCAGCTTTTGAGGACGGCCCGCTCTAGGCAGATTTCAAGACAATTTTGAATAAAGTTGGAGGTGACATCGGATGCACAGCAACTCTGGCAGGGTCTGCAAGACATTACTTCCTACAAAGCGAAACCCAATAGCATGAATGGCAGTGATGCTTCACTACCAGATGAACTCAACACCTTCTATGCATGCTTTGAAAGGAAGAACACAACTACAGCTATGAAGACTCCTGCTGCACCTGATGACCCTGTGATCTCTGTCTCGGAGGCTGAAGTTAGACTGTCTTTAAAGAGAGTGAACCCTCGCAAGGTGGAATGTCCCAATGGAGTACCTGGTAGGGCTCTGAAAACCTGTGCCAACCAACTACTGGGAGTATCGAGAACATTTTCAACCTCTCACTGCTCTGGGCGGAAGTACCCACTTGCTTCAAAAAGGCAACAATTATACCAGTGCCTAAGAAGAATATTATGGCTGCCTTAGTGACTATCGCCCGGGAGCACTCACATCTACAGTGATGAAATTCTTTGAGAGGTTGGTCATGACTAGACTGAACTCTTGCCTCAGCAAGGGCCTGGACCCATTCCAATTCGCCTATCACCACACGCTTTAGACCACCTGGACAACACAAACACCCACGTCAGGATGCTGTTCATTGACTATAGCTCAGCATTTAATACCATCATTCCCACAATCCTGATTGAGAAGTTGCAGAACCTGGGGCTCTGTAGCTCCCTCTGCAATTGTATCTTTGACTTCCTAACCAGATGACCACAATCAGTGCAGATTGGTGATAACATATCCTCCTTGCTCACGATCAACACTGGCACGCCTCAGGGGTGTGTGCTTAGCCCATTGCTCTACTTTCTGTATACACATGACTGTGTGGCTAGGCATAGATCAAATACCATCTGTAAATTTGCTGACGATACAACCATTGTTGGTAGAATCTCAGGTTGAGACAAGAGGGCATACAGGAGTGAGATATGCCAACTAGTGAAATGGTGCCACAGCAACAACCTGGCACTCAATGTCAGTCAGCCGAAAAAGCTGATTGTAGACTTCAGAAAGAGTAAGACGAAGGAACACATACCAATCCTCATAGAGGGATCAGAAGTGGAGAGAGTGAGCAGCTTCAAGTTCCTGGGTGTCAAGATCTCTGAAGACCTAACCTGGTCCCAACATATTGATGCAGTTATAAAGAAGGCAAAACAGTGGCTATACTTCATTAGGAATTTGAAGAGATTTGGTATGACAACAAATACACTCAAAAACTTCTATAGATGTACCATGGAGAGCATTCTGACAGGCTGCATCACTGTTTGGTATGGAGGAACTACTGCACAGGACCAAAAGAAGCTATAGAAGGTTGTAAATCTGGTCAGCTCCATCTTGTAGTCAGCCTACAAAGTACCCAGGTTATCTTCAGAGAGCGGTGTCTCAGAAAGACAGCGTCCATTGTTAAGGACCTCCTGCACCCAGGGCATGTCCTTTTCTCACAGTTACCATCAGGTAGGAGGTACAGAAGTCTGAAGGCACACACTCAGTGATTCAGGAACAGCTTCTTCCCCTCTGTCATCCGATAACCCATGGTGTCTAGTTCTAGTCTCTTCCAACTTCAGTGGAAAAAACCTGCTTGCATTCACCCTATCTATAATCCTCATAATTTTGCATACCTCTATCAAATCTCCCCTCATTGTCCTACACTCTAGAGAATAGTGTTCTAAACTATTCAACCTTTTCCTACAACTCAGGTCATCAAGTCCTGACAACATCTTTCTAAACTTTCTCTATACTTTCTCAATCTTATTCATATCTTTCCTATTGGTATTGGAACTGCACATAATACCCCAAATTTGTTCTCACCGACTTCTTATACAATTTCCACCATCACACCTCAACTTCTGTACTCTGCTGATTAAATTTGCTGACAACACTACACTGATTGGCCTAATCTCAAATAATAACGAGGCAGCCTACAGAGAAGAAGTCATCACCCTGACACAGTGGTGTCAAGAGAACAATCTTTCCCTCAACGTCGCAAAAACAAAGGAGCTGGTTGTGGACTACAGAAGGAATGGAGACAGGCTAACCCCTATAGACGTCACTGGATCTGGGGTTGAGTGGGTGAACAGCTTTAAGTTCCTTGACATCCACATCTCCGAGGAGCTCGCGTGGTCTGTACACACCAGCTGTGTGGTGTAAAAGGCACAACAGCGCTTCTTTCACCTCAGATGGTTGAGGAAGTTTGGTATGGGCCCCCAAAATTCTAAGAACTTTCTACAGGGGCACAATTGAGAGCATCCTGACTGGCTGCATCACTGCCTGGTATGGGAGCTGTACTTCCCTCAATCGCAGGACTCTGCACAGAGTGGAGTGGACTGCCCTGTGCATCTGTAGTTGTGAACTTCCCACTATTCAGGACATTCACAAAGACAGGTGTGTAAAAAGGGCCCGAAGGATCATTGGAGACCCAAATCACCCCAACCACAAACTGTTCCACCTGCTACCATTTGGGGAACAGTACCGCAGCATAAAATCCAGGACCAACAGGCTCCGGGACAGCTTCTTCCACCAGGCCATCAGACTGATTAATTCATGCTGACATAACTGTATTTCTATGTTATACTGACTATTCTGTTGTATGTAATATTTATTATAAATTACTATAATTGCACATTGCACATGTAGACAGAGAAGTAAAGATTTTTACTCCTCATGTATATGAAGGATGTAAGTAATGAAGTCAATTCAATGCAATTCAATTCACTGCTTGGTTTCTGAAGGCCAATATACCAAAAGCTCTCTTTACAAACCTATCATCCTGTGATGGCACTTTCAAAATAAAAGTCACCTATTTGTCTTGTCTTCATTTGTGGGATCTTTCTGTGTTTGCTACATTACAGCAGGGACTGTCAGAATCAGAATCAGGTTTTAAATCACCAGTATATGTTGACAGCAGTACTCAGAATTAACATCCAGGTGCATATTAATTGACCGGTGGTTATGAATGGTGCCCAAGTTCTGGCCTAATGTTTGCAAGTCTGTGAGAATGGATGATGGAGGCCCGAAGTAGGCCTGGCCTGTGATTTGAGACCTTCCTCTGTGTGTGTGTGAGTGTGAGGCTGTTGTTGTTTTGATTTGTTTTTGTTGTTGCATCTGCATCTCCATCTGGTGTGGGACCAGCAGACCATTGGACCAGAAGTCCCTACAAAGGACTGTAAGACCAGCTGAAAGAATCATAGGGGTCTCCCTACCATCCATCAGGGACACTTATCAGGAGCACTGCCTACACAGGGACCTGAGTATTATTAAGGTTTCCACCCGTCCATTCAGGATCCTCTTTGACCTTCTACCATCAGGCAGGAGACTCTGATGCTTAAAGACAAAAACGGTCATGATGGGAAACAGTTTCCTTCCTCAGGCCATCAGGCATCTGAACTCCCTGCTGCAATGTATTTGAAGTTTACCTGATAATTTGTACTGTACCCTGCAATATTTAATTTATGCACTTTACTTTGTTTATTTACGTGTAATTCATCTGTAGATTTAATTCTTACTTTCCTAAGTTATTGTGTGTTATGTGTACTACTGTGCTTTACACCCTGGTCCAGAGAAACGTCTTATTTGGCGGTATACATGTATATAGTTTTTTTTAAATACTTTATTTTCAAAATTTTCAAACAAAACAATGAAACAACAAGAACCTACCAGTTCAGACATGTGTAAAAATGAAATAAGCAAAAAAAAGGGACATAACATTCGAGGGATGCCTATTGTACAAAGTGCTCAAAAATACTGAACATTAAATCTCAAATGAGGGCCGTGAGAAATCAGCTGGGGGGAAATTGTTCATCCGCCCTCGGCCTCATCCAGGTAGGCAAGAAATGGATCCCAGATAGCCGAAATTTTTTAAATTGAATTGGTTCTCAAGAACCTAAGTTTCTCCATCTATATGACTGAGGTCATGTCAGCCATCCATCTCTGAAAGGAAGGGGGAGAGGGTGAGTTCCATTCCCTCAAAGTAAGTCTTTTGGTGACAATCATCCCCAGCATCAGAGACTGTTGTATGGCTGTAGAGAAGCAAATAGTAGATTGCGAACAGCAAAGATGGCGAGACCAGCTTCCAAGGGGGAAGATCTTTTATAGGCCTTTGAGTACCAGTCAAATATTTTGGACCAAAATTCAGTCAGTAATGGGAAAAACCAAAAGGTGTGTGACGACGTGGCATCTATCACACATTGGCGAGATGGAAGGGTAAATAAGTTTAGAGTAGTGGAGACGGTGGACAACTTTAAACTGGATCAGTTGGTGTCTGCTGTTAACAGAGCAAGCCTGTATCATAGACAAAGTCTTGTATATAGTTAAATGACAATAAACTTGACTTATTGCTTATTTAACCCTAGTCTAATCATGGGACAATTTACAATCACCAATTACCTTCTAACCAGTATGTCTTTAAACTGTGGGAGGAAACCAGAGTACCCGGAGAAAATCCACGCAGTCATGGGGAGAAGGTGCAAACTCCTTACAGGCAGCAGGAGGAATTGTTCTGCTGGCCACAGCGGACATGTTCTGTCAACAACAGAATAAGTGGCGACACTTTCAGACCAGCCTCAGCACATCCTTGGGTTGTGTTGGTTGTTAACACAAACAACAACATTTCACCATCTGTTTCGATGTACATGTGCTAAATAAATTATTGTGACTCTGAATCTGTATTCTTCAGAATCAGAATCTGAATTAGGATTATTATCACTGACATACATTGTGAAATTTGATGTTTTGAACTTTTTCTATTATCTCTGCTTGGATTGGGACCAAGCAGCAGAATTGAAAAGAAGAAATCTAATCTCCATATAATGCAATGAGATGACGTGACTCTATTATATCGTTATAACAAAGTTACTAAGTGTTTGATCTTTTTGGTTTTCAATGGGTAAGTGGTACCCTGGCCTATTTTTTCTCAATAGTCTGACCTTCTGAGTGCTGCTGGCTAAAGAAATGAAGATCTGACATGGATGAGCAGAACCATAACCTAGATTCAGTCAATGGCCTGACCTATTGGGTGGTGACTGATACCAGTTATATTGTACAACAGTTTCTGTGCTCTAATTACAGCCCATGCTCCTGCTGAATGAAACCAGGGCCTAGTTTTACTCAGGAAATAAAAAGCCTGACCCTCGGGGCAAATGACTGACAAAAGGAACAGATTGTGATTTATTTATACCAGTGTTTTGTCTAAACCCGCATCTTCACCGGGCTGAAATTGAAACCTGTCATTGAACCTTCTGCCACCCAACGCTTCCCAGATCCCAGGAACATTTACAGGAGCAGATGCAGGGATATTCACTCTATGATGTCCACCAGCTTTATATATACACACACACACACACACACACACACACACACACACACACACACACACACACACACACACACACACACACACACTCACACTCATTCATTTTTAAACAGATATCAAGACACACAGTCAGCATGTGCACCCACCCCCCCACCCACACACACACACACACACACTATTATTCCTACAAGCACATGCACTCGATCACACACACACACCTATACACTCTCTCATGCACACACACACGTTCTCTCACACTACGTACTCAAATTCACACACATACAGTACACACGAGGAAATACACACACACATTCTCTCTCTCTCTCTCTCTCCCCTCCCCCCCCTCCCTCCCTCCCGCAAAGGAGACGGTGCAAACTGGGATGAGGAGACTCATCTCCTTTGTAACTCTCAGCAGCAGATGAGTGAGGTAGGTGTAGGTCAGATGGTCATAGAGGTGAGAGTGGGTGGCCTCAGTGTGGGAACGGATTCATAACATAAAGCTTATACCAGGCAAAAATGGCACCAGTGTTTCAGGTTTTTGTGCACAGTCGTTATTACGATGGGCTGATAATCCAGAGACATGGATTTATGATCCACAGGAATGAGTTCAAATCCTACCACAGCAGCTGGGGAATTTAAACCTCAGCTGATAAATCCAAAGTTGAAAAACAGTTAGAGTCTGCAACGATGATAGATTTTCTCTGAGGAAGGAGATCTGACATGCTAGGACACCTTATCTAACCACACTGCGGAACAACATCACCACGTGATCAGTGGGTTCAAGAATGTGACAGAAACTTCAAAACTTTCTCTAGGCTGTTGGGAGTTGACCCTGCAGATGGTGGCTGAATCTGAGGCCTGTGAACTCCTGTGAACAAACCTCCCCTATCTGGAGGGAAGTCCCAACCAAACACATTTCTCACTAACGGAAGTGTTACCCACATGTACTTTTGGATTTTTGCAGAAGCAACCTCTCTCTCCCCCACTGGGAGAGAGGGAGCCTCTCTGAGATACCGAAGGGCTGGTTTAGGAACCGTAGTTTTGATGGGCTCTAGATCAAGGACTTCTGCTGTTGTTCGCATGGTGGTGGAGCGGGGGCGTTCAGTGCTTCGGTGGGCGTGTGTGGGGGGAGGGGTGGCCGAGGCTTTTGCTGCTGCTTGTCCAAAGGGAGGGGGATGGGCTTTGGGGCTTCGATGCTTCTATCATTCATTTTATGGGGTTTCTTGTTTCATGGATGTGAAGAGACCGAATTTCAGGTTGTATACTGTGATATTAAATGAACCTCTGAATGTCTGCAGATGCTGGAAATCTGAAGCAACACACACAAGTTGCTGGAGGAACCCAGCAGGCCAGGCAGCATCTATGAAGTGAATAAACAGTCGACATTTTGGGCCAAGACGCTTCTTTGGGACCCAGAAGGAAGGGGGAAGACACCAGAATAAAAAGGTGAGGTGGGGGGGGAGAGGAAGGAGAACAAGCTAGGAGGTGATTTGTGAAGCCAGGTGAATGGGAAAGGTAAAGGGCTGGAGAGGGACGGGTTTGATAGGAGAGGAGAGTGTACCATAGAAGAAAGGGAAGGAGGAGGGGATCCAGGGGGAGGTAATAGACAGGTGAGAGGTGGTAAGAAGCCAGAGTGGATGATAAAAGAAGAGGGGAAGGGCGAGGTGTGGTAAACTATGTATATCTGTCTGGACACGCCCCCCCCCCCCCCCCGTTGACTGCTCCTGTGGCTCCTCCCACAGACCCCTGCTGACAGCTCCTGTGGCTCCTCCCACAGACCCCTGCTGACTGCTCCTGTGACTCCTCCCACAGACCCCCTGCTGACTGCTCCTGTGGCTCCTCCCACAGACCCCCTGCTGACTGCTCCTGTGGCTCCTCCCACAGACCCCCCCCGCTGACTGCTCCTGTGGCTCCTCCCACAGACCCCTGCTGACTGCTCCTGTGACTCCTCCCACAGACCCCCTTCTGACAGCTCCTGTGGCTCCTCCCACAGACCCCTGCTGACTGCTCCTGTGGCTCCTCCCACAGACCCCCTGCTGACTGCTCCTGTGGCTCCTCCTACAGACCCCCTGCTGACTGCTCCTGTGGCTCCTCCCACAGACCCCCTGCTGACTGCTCCTGTGGCTCCTCCCACAGACCCCTGCTGACTGCTCCTGTGGCTCCTCCCACAGACCCCCCGCTGACTGCTCCTGTGGCTCCTCCCACAGACCCTGCTGACTGCTCCTGTGGCTCCTCCCACTGACCCCCTGCTGACTGCTCATGTGGCTCCTCCCACAGACCCCCTGCTGACTGCTCCTGTGGCTCCTCCCACAGACCCCTGCTGACTGCTCCTGTGGCTCCTCCCACAGACCCCTGCTGACTGCTCCTGTGGCTCCTCCCACAGACCCCCTGCTCCTGTGGCTCCTCCCACAGACCCCCTGCTGACTGCTCCTGTGGCTCCTCCCACAGACCCCCTGCTGACTGCTCCTGTGGCTCCTCCCACAGACCCCCTGCTCCTGTGGCTCCTCCCACAGACCCCCTGCTGACTGCTCCTGTGGTTCCTCCCACAGACCCCTGCTGACTGCTCCTGTGGTTCCTCCCACAGACCCCCTGCTGACTGCTCCTGTGGCTCCTCCCACAGACCCCCTGCTGACTGCTCCTGTGGCTCCTCCCACAGACCCCCTGCTGACTGCTCCTGTGGCTCCTCCCACAGACCCCCTGCTCCTGTGGCTCCTCCCACAGACCCCCTGCTGACTGCTCCTGTGGCTCCTCCCACAGACCCCCTGCTCCTGTGGCTCCTCCCACAGACCCCCTGCTGACTGCTCCTGTGGCTCCTCCCACAGACCCCCTGCTCCTGTGGCTCCTCCCACAGACCCCCTGCTGACAGCTCCTGTGGCTCCTCCCACAGACCCCCTGCTGACTGCTCCTGTGGCTCCTCCCACAGACCCCCTGCTGACTGCTCCTGTGGCTCCTCCCACAGACCCCCTGCTGACTGCTCCTGTGGCTCCTCCCACAGACCCCCCCTGCTGACTGATCCTGTGGCTCCTCCCACAGACCCCCCCTGCTGACTGATCCTGTGGCCCCTCCCACTGACCCCCTGCTGACTGCTCCTGTGGTTCCTCCCACAGACCCCTGCTGACAGCTCCTGTGGCTCCTCCCACAGACCCCCCGCTGACAGCTCCTGTGGCTCCTCCCACAGACCCCCCCCCCCCGCTGACTGCTCCTGTGGCTCCTCCCACAGACCCCCGCTGACAGCTCCTGTGGCTCCTCCCACAGACCCCCTGCTGACTGCTCCTGTGGCTCCTCCCACAGACCCTACTGACTGCTCCTGTGGCTCCTCCCACAGACCCCTGCTGACTGCTCCTGTGGCTCCTCCCACAGACCCTACTGACTGCTCCTGTGGTTCCTCCCACAGACCCTCGCTGACTGCTCCTGTGGCTCCTCCCACAGACCCCTGCTGACAGCTCCTGTGGCTCCTCCCACAGACCCCTGCTGACAGCTCCTGTGGCTCCTCCCACAGACCCCTGCTGACAGCTCCTGTGGCTCCTCCCACAGACCCACTGCTGACAGCTCCTGTGGCTCCTCCCACAGACCCCTGCTGACAGCTCCTGTGGCTCCTCCCACAGACCCCCGCTGACTGCTCCTGTGGCTCCTCCCACTGACCCCCGCTGACTGCTCCTGTGGCTCCTCCCACTGTCCCCTGCTGACTGCTCCTGTGGCTCCTCCCACTGACCCCCGCTGACTGCTCCTGTGGCTCCTCCCACTGACCCCCGCTGACTGCTCCTGTGGCTCCTCCCACTGACCCCCCGCTGACTGCTCCTGTGGCTCCTCCCACTGACCCCCGCTGACTGCTCCTGTGGCCCCTCCCACAGACCCCTGCTGACTGCTCCTGTGGCTCCTCCCACAGACCCCTGCTGACTGCTCCTGTGGCTCCTCCCACAGACCCCCCGCTGACTGCTCCTGTGGCTCCTCCCACAGACCCCCCGCTGACTGCTCCTGTGGCTCCTCCCACAGACCCCTGCTGACTGCTCCTGTGGCTCCTCCCACAGACCCCCCGCTGACTGCTCCTGTGGCTCCTCCCACAGACCCCTGCTGACTCCTCCTGTGGCTCCTCCCACTGACCCCTGCTGACTCCTCCCACATACCCCTGCTGACTGCTCCTGTGGCTCCTCCCACAGACCCCCTGCTGACTGCTCCTGTGGCTCCTCCCACAGACCCCTGCTGACTGCTCCTGTGGCTCCTCCCACTGACCCCCCCCCCGCTGACTGCTCCTGTGGCTCCTCCCACAGACCCCTGCTGACTGCTCCTGTGGTTCCTCCCACAGACCCTCGCTGACTGCTCCTGTGGCTCCTCCCACAGACCCCTGCTGACTGCTCCTGTGGCTCCTCCCACAGACCCCTGCTGACTGCTCCTGTGGCTCCTCCCACAGACCCCCTGCTCCTGTGGCTCCTCCCACAGACCCCCCGCTGACTGCTCCTGTGGCTCCTCCCACAGACCCCCCGCTGACAGCTCCTGTGGCTCCTCCCACAGACCCCCTGCTCCTGTGGCCCCTCCCACAGACCCCCGCTGACTGCTCCTGTGGCTCCTCCCACAGACCCCCCGCTGACTGCTCCTGTGGCTCCTCCCACAGACCCCTGCTGACAGCTCCTGTGGCTCCTCCCACAGACCCCTGCTGACAGCTCCTGTGGCTCCTCCCACAGACCCCTGCTGACTGCTCCTGTGGCTCCTCCCACAGACCCCCGCTGACTGCTCCTGTGGCTCCTCCCACTGACCCCCGCTGACTGCTCCTGTGGCTCCTCCCACTGTCCCCTGCTGACTGCTCCTGTGGCTCCTCCCACTGACCCCCGCTGACTGCTCCTGTGGCTCCTCCCACTGACCCCCGCTGACTGCTCCTGTGGCTCCTCCCACTGACCCCCCGCTGACTGCTCCTGTGGCTCCTCCCACTGACCCCCGCTGACTGCTCCTGTGGCCCCTCCCACAGACCCCCGCTGACTGCTCCTGTGGCTCCTCCCACAGACCCCCCGCTGACTGCTCCTGTGGCTCCTCCCACTGACCCCCCGCTGACTGCTCCTGTGGCTCCTCCCACTGACCCCCCGCTGACTGCTCCTGTGGCTCCTCCCACAGACCCCCCGCTGACTGCTCCTGTGGCTCCTCCCACAGACCCCCTGCTGACTGCTCCTGTGGCTCCTCCCACAGACCCCTGCTGACTGCTCCTGTGGCTCCTCCCACAGACCCCCCGCTGACTGCTCCTGTGGCCCCTCCCACAGACCCCCCACTGACTGCTCCTGTGGCTCCTCCCACAGACCCCTGTATAAAGGCGATTGGGGCACTGCTCCTCCCTCAGTCTTCAACATGGTCGAGTTCCCTTTTTTGCTGTTAATAAAAGCCTATCATTCACTTCCAGTCTCCTAGAGTTATTGATGGTGCATCAGGAGGGATATTTTTGTAACCAGGAGGAGAAATCGATATTCATGCCATCAGATTGGAGGCTACCCAGATGGAATACAAGGTGTTGCTCCTCCACCCTGAGAGTGGTCTCATCTTGGTACATCTGAACCAGAATTAAAACGTTTGGCCACTGGGAAGCTCCACTTTTGACGGAAGGAGTGGAGGTGCTCAACAAAGCTGTCCAACAACTTATGATGGGTCTCACCAGTGTAGAGGAGGCCGCATCAGGAGCACAGAATGCAACAGACAACCCCAACAGATTCACAGGTGAAGTGTTGCCCCACCTGGAAGGACTGTTTGGGGCCCTGACTGGAGGTGAGGGAGGAGGTGAATGGGTAGGAGTAGCACTTTGGCCGCTTGCAGGGATAAGTGCTGGGAGGGAGATTAGTGGGAAGGGACGAATGGACAAAGGAGTGATCCCTGAGGAAGTGAAGAATGAGGAGGAGGTAAAGATGTGTTTGGTGGTAGGCTGAAATTGCAAAGGATGATGTGCTGGATACAGAGGCTCATGGGGCGGTAGTTAAGGACGAGAGGAGTTCTACACTATTAAGGCAGCAAGAAGATGGGGGTGAGTGCAGATGTTCAGGAAATGGAGGAGATGCAGGTGAGGGCAGATCTATGGTAAAGGAAGGGAAACTCCATTCTTTGAAGAAGAAGACAGCACAGGAAGAGGCATTTTTAACAGGAAACAGGGTGGGAAGTGGTATAGTCACAATAACAGTGGGAATCAGTACATTTATAGCAGATGTCAGTTGACAATTTGCCTCCAGAGATAGAGACAGACAGATCAAGAAAGGGGAGGAAGGTGTCAGAAATGGATGAAGTAAATTTGAGAGCAGGGTGGAAGATATAGGTAAATTTGATGGAATTGATGAGTTCAGCTTGGGTGGATGAACCAGTACTGATGTATTGGAGGAAGAGCTGGGGAGCATTACCAGCAGATGCCGGAAATCCAGAGTAATGCTTGTAAAATGCTGGATATCCCTTCCCCTCCCCTCTTTTTCCATTCTCCAATCTGGCTCTCCTCATACCTCTTCTCCTCCTCTGCCTATTATCTCCCTCCTTCCTTTTCTCCCATGGTCCACTCTCCTCTCCTATCAGATTCCTTCTTCTTTTACATTTACTTTTTCCACCTATCACCTCCCAGCTTCTTACTTCATCTCCCCTTCCCCACCCAGCTGGTCTCACGCATCACAGTCTAGCTTGTGTTACGCCTGCGCCCCAACTCTGAGGGGCCGAAGGGTGGAAAGTAGCCCCCTCCGTTGTGAGAATCACAAGATCGCTATTGATTCGGGTCAGGAGACCCAGGAAATGAGAGAAAGACATGCAGAATCCACAAAGGGGTTTGAAATGTCCTGGCCCTCAGCGATACAAAGCAACGGGAAGCGGCCATTGTCTCTTGGAGACGGAATTGTGTATTGAGTACTGTGCTTCGTGGAAGCCCTCAGGCAACGTGGGCTGGTTGGGGGATGGCATCATTCCACCCTGATTTACATCTGAGACCCTGTGAGTGGGGATAAAAGAGGGTCTGGGGAACGGCCCCTTCAGACGCACCAGAAGAAACGCTAGAAATCCTGTAACAGCGTAATAGCGAAAGCCAGTGGAAAGTCCACGTGCGTCCTTTTCCATTTGCCTCGGAATTGGTGGGCCTTGCCACGGAAGAATGGCTTTAGCTAACAACAAAGGAGAAATCAGCCCCAACGACTTTCGAAGGATTGACATCATAAAAGGAATGGGCAAGTTTTAATCTCTCTCTCTTGACTCCAACCAAAGGCTGCAGCCTGCAGCTTGAATGAACTTGAGTGACTTTTATATTTCCATCGGACAATACATTATCCCCTAGACAACGATAGTTATTTCTTATTGATTATGATTATACCCGCGCTTTTAGATTTAGTATTGATGACGTATATTATCTGTATGTTTGCATCGATGTTATTTTTGTGTATTTTTATCAATAAATACTGTTAAAAATAGTACCATCAGACTTCAACGGACCTCTCTATCTTTGCTGGTAAGTGACCCAGTTACGGGGTTCGTAACACTTGTACTACTTCCCCTGCCCCCACCTTCGTATTCTGGCTCGTTCCCCATTCATTTCCAGTCCTGCTGAAGGGATTCTGCCCAAAATGTCAACTATTTATTGTCCTCTGCAGCTACATCCTGACCTGCTGATTTCCTCCAGCATTTTGTGTGTGAAAACTAGGAAGTACTTTTTCTAACACGAAGGGCTCAAATTGCAACTACCTTGCAGATGGCCTTAAGACCATAAGATTTGGAGCAGAATTAGGCCATTTGGCCCATCAACTCTGCTCCTCTATTTCATCATGGCTGATGCATTTCCTGGCTTGACTAATTGAAAACCTGTGAACCTTTGCCTTAAATAAATCCAATGACTTGGTCTCCACAGCTGCCTGTGGCAACAGATTTCACAGTTCACCACCATCTTGTTAAAGAAATTCCTCCTCATCTCCATTCTAAATGGATGTCCCTCTATTCTGAGGCTGAACCGTTAGACTACCCTGGACTCCCCAACCATGGGAAAGATCCTCTCCACATCTAGTCTTTGGAGGTCTTTCAACATTCGATAGGTTTCAATGAGATCCCCTTCATCCTTCTGAATTGCAGTGAGAACAATTACAGAGCCATCGATCAGTACTCATATGGTAAACTTTTCATTTCCGCAAACCCCCTCTGAACCCTCTCCAACGTCAATGTATCCTTTCTTAGATTAAGGGGCCCAAGACTGTTCACAATATTCCAAGTGAGGCCTTACCAGTCCCTTATAAAGCCTTAGCATTTAATTCTTGCCTTTATTTTCTACTTTTCTTGAAATGAATGCTAGCATTGCATTTGCCTTCCTCATTCCTGACTCAACCTGCAAACTAACCTTTAGGAAATCCTGCACAAAGACTCCCAAGATGGGTGGTTTATGAAGGGCATGAAGAGATATCGTCATTGTGTGGTACTGGAGTAACGTTCAAGGCCCACAACTATCCTGAAATCTCCCATTTATACCGAGCCCAGGTCTTTGCTCTGTAAATTAATTCCAATAACTACTTTTGAAGAGTAATCTCTGCCAGAAGGAAGGACACAGAAAGTTTCCCCAAACAACAACATAAAATTGAGCAGATTGTTCATGAATTAACGTGGTTAGATTGAGGATTAACTATGGATCAGAATAATGGAGACCCTTCTCCATCTTTCTTCCACCTGCATGGCAGACAAATACTTGATTTAAGAATCAGAATCAGAACCAGGTTTAATATCATCGGCATATGTCCTGAATCTTTTTGACTTTGTGGCATCTGTACAATTCAATACAAAATAGTAGGGGAAAAACTGTGAGTGAGAATTAGGTTTATTATCACCAGCATGTGTCGTAAGGTTTGTCAACTTAGCAGCAGCAGTTCAATACAATACATAGTTCGGAGCAAGAAGGCTGCGAGTGAACTGCTGATTTTTCAGAGCAAAGGGAGGTTTATTTTCCTACTCGGGTTAAGGAGAGGCGAGACTGCACAGGCACGTGATGTCAGCCAGTAGAGCGCAAAAGGTTTAAGAAGAAGACAGCCATATCCAGCGGGCAGCGGTGTGAGAGGCAGCGGAGTGGTAGGGCTTTGGCTCAATGGGCTTACGTGGTAATGGGACGAGGCGAGGTAGGAGGTATGTGTGTGAGGCCAGCTTTCTGTGCTCGGTGTCAGATGTGGGGGATCCTGGAGTCTCCCAGCCTCGTGGACGGCCATATCTGCACCCGGTGTGTTGAGCTGCAGCTCCTGAGCGACCGAGTTAGGGAACTGGAGATGCATCTCGATGACCTTCGTCTGGTCAGGGAGAGTGAGGAGGTGATAGAGAGGAGTTACAGGCAGGTGGTCACACCGGGGCCACGGGAGGCAGACAGGTGGGTCACGGTTAGGAGGGGGAAGGGGAAGAGTCAGGTACTAGAGAGTACCCCAGTGGCTGTACCCTTTGACAAAGAGTACTCCTGTTTGAGTACTGTTGGGGGTGACAGCCTATCTGGGGGAAGCAGCAGTGGCCATGCCTCTGGCACAGAGTCTGGCCCTGTGGCTCAGAAGGGTGGGGGAAAAAGAGGAAGGCAGTAGTAATAGGGGACTCTATAGTTAGGGGGTCAGATAGGCGATTCTGTGGATGCAGGAAAGAAACTCGGATGGTAGTTTGCCTCCCAGGTACCAGGGTCCGGGATGTTTCAGATCATGTCCAAGATACCCTGTGATGGGACAGCCAGAACAGCCAGAGGTCGTAGTACATATAGGTACCAATGACATAGGTAGGAAAAGGGAAGAGGTCCTGAAAAAAGACTCCAGGGAGTTAGGAAGGAAATTGAGAAGCAGGACTGCAAAGGTAGTAATCTCGGGATTACTGCCTGTGCCACGCAACAGTGAGAATAGGAATAGGATGAGGTGGAGGATAAATGCATGGCTGAGGGATTGGAGCAGGGGACAGAGATTCAGATTCCTGGATCATTGGGACCTCTTTTGGGGCAGGCGTAACCTGTACAAAAAGGACAAGTTGCACTTGAATCCCAGAGGGACCAATATCTTGGCAGGTAGGTTTGCTAAGGCTAGTGGGGAGAGTTTAAACTAGAATTGTTGGGGGGTGGGAACTGAACTGAAGAGACTGGGGAAGAGGAGTTTAGCTCACAAATAGAGAAAGCTTGTAGACAGTACGAGAGGGAGGATAGGCAGGTGATAGAGAAGGGACGTGCAGCAAAGCGGATGAGCTTAGAGCGTGGATCAGTACTTGGAGATATGATGTGGTGGCCATTACAGAAACTTGGATGGCTCAGGGACAGGATTTGTTACTTCAAGTGCTAGGTTTTAGATGTTTCAGAAAGGACAGGGAGGGAGGCAAAAAGAGGTGGGGGCAAGGCACTGTTGATCAGAAATAGTGTCATAGCTGCAGAAAAGGTGGGCGCCATGGAGGGATTGTCTATGGAGTCTCTGTGGGTGGAGGTTAGGAACAGGAAGGGGTCAATAACTTTACTGGGTGTTTTTTATAGGCTGTCTAATAGTAACAGGGATATTGAGGAGCAGATAGGGAAACAGATCCTGAAAAGGTGTAATAATAAAAGAGTTGTCGTGATGGGAGATTTTAATTTCCCAAATATCAATTGGCATCTCCCTAGAGCAAGGGGTTTAGATGAGGTGGAGTTTGTTAGGTGTGTTCAGGAAGGTTTCTTGACACAGTGTGTAGATAAGCCTACAAGAGGAGAGACTGTACTTGATTTGGTATTGGGAAATGAACCTGGTCAGATGTCAGATCTCTCAGTGGGAGAGCATTTTGGAGATAGTGATCATAATTCTCTCTCCTTTACAGTAGCATCGGAGAGGGATAGGAACAGACAAGTTAGAAAAGCATTTAATTGGAGTAAGGGGAATTATGAGGCATGAAATTGGAGGCTTAAATTGGAAACAGATGTTCTCAGGGAAAAGTACGGAAGAAATGTGGCAAATATTCAGGGGATATTTGTGTAGAGCTCTGTATAGGTATGTTCCAAAGAGACATAGACAAAGTTATGGTAGGGTACAGGAACCGTGGTGTACAAAGGCTGTAATAAATCTAGTCAAGAAGAAAGAAAAGCTTACAAAAGGTTCAAAGAGCTAGGTAATGTTAGAGATCTAGAAGATTTTAAAGCTACAGGGAAGGAGCTTAAGACGGAAATTAGGAGAGCCAGAAGGGGCCATGAGAAGGCCTTGGTGGGCAGAATTAAGGAAAACCCCAAGTCATTCTACAAGTATGTGAAGAGCAAGAGGATAAGACATGAAAGAATAGGACCTATCAAATGTGACAGTGGGAAAGTGTGTACAGAATCGGGAGGAAATAGCAAAGGTACTTAATGAATGCTTTACTTTAGTATTCACTATGGAAAAGGATCCTAGTGATTGTAGTGATGACTTGCAGCAGACTGAAAAGCTTGAACATGTAGATATTAAGAAAGAGGATGTGCTGGAGCTTTTGGAAAGCATTAAATTAGATAAGTCACCAGAACCGGATGAAATGTACCCCAGGCTACTATGGGAGGCAAGGGCGGAGATTGCTGAGCCTCTGGAGATGATCTTTGCATCATCAATGGGGATGGGAGAGGTTCTGGAGAATTGGAGGGTTGCGGATGTTGTTCCTTTATTCAAAAAGGGGAGTAGAGATAGCCCAGAAAATCATAGGCCAGTGAGTCTCAGCTCAGTGGTTGGTAAGTTGATAGAGAAGATCCTGAGAGGCAGGATTCATGAACATTTGGAGAGGCATAATATGATTAGGAGTAGTCAGCATGGCTTTGTCATGGCTGACAAAGGGCAGGTCATGCCTTACGAGCCTGATTGAATTTTTTGAGGATGTGACTAAACATATTGATAAAGGAAGAGCAGTAGATGTAGTGTATATGGATTTCAGCAAGACATTTGATAAGGTACCGCATGCAAAGCTTATTGAGAAAGTAAGGAGGCATGGGATCCAAGGGGACATTGCTTTGTGGATCCAGAACTGGCTTGCCCACAGAAGGGAAAGTGTGGTTGTAGATGGGTCATATTCTGCATGGAGGTCGGTGACCAGTGGTGTGCCTCAGGGATCTGTTCTGGGACCCCTACTCTTTGTGATTTTTATAAATGACCTGGATGAGGAAGTGGAGGGATGGGTTAGTAAGTTTACTGATGACACAAAGGTTGGAGGTGTTGTGGATTGTGTGGAGGACTGTCAGAAGTTACAGTGGGACATTGATAAGGCAGAAGTGGCAGATGGAGTTCAACCCAGAGAAGTGTGAAGTGGTTCATTTTGGTAGGTCAAATATGATGGCAGAATATAGTATTAATGGTAAAGCTCTTGGCAGTATGGAGGTTCAGAGGGATCTTGGGGTCCGAGTCCATAGGATGCTCAAATAAGTTGCGCAGGTTGACTCTGTGGTTAAGAAGGTGTATCATGTATTGGCCTTCATCAATCATGGAATTGAATTTAGGAGCCAAGAGGTAATGTTGCACCTATACAGGACCCTGGTCAGACCCCACTTGGAGTACTGTGCTCAGTTCTGGTCGCCTCACTACAGGAAGGATGTGGAAGCCATAGAAAGGGTGCAGTGGAGATTTACAAGGATGCTGCCTGGATTGGGGAGCATGCCTTATGAGAATAGGTTGAGTGAACTCGGCCTTTTCTCCTTGGAGCGACGGAGGATGAGAGGTGTCCTGATAGAGGTGTAAAAGATGATGAGAGGCATTGGTCATGTGGATAGTCAGAGGCTTTTTCCCAGGGCTGAAATGGTTGCCTCAAGAGGACACAGGTTTAAGGTGCTGGGGGTAGGTACAGAGGAGATGTCAGGGATAAGTTTTTTACCCAGAGAGTGGTGAGTGCATGGAATGGGCTGCCGGCAATGGTGGTGGAGGAGGATATATAGGGTCTTTTAAGAGGCTTTTAGGTAGGTACATGGAGCTTAGTCAAATAGAGGGCTATGGGTAACCCTAGTAATTTCTAAGTTAGGGACGTGTTTGTCAAAACTTCGTGGGCCGAAGGGCCTGTATTGTGCTGTAGGTTTTCTATGTTTCTATAATATAGAAGAAAGTAATAAAAGTAATAATCAATAAATAAGTAAATCAATTACAATATAATTACATTAAATAGATTAAAAATCATGCAAAAACAGAAATATATCTTAAAAAGTGAGGTACTGTTCATCGGTTCAATGTTCATTTAAGAATTGGATGGCAGAGGGGAAGAAGCTGTTCCTGAATCATTGAGTGTGTGCCTTCAGGCTCCTGTACCTCCTCCCTGATGGTGACAATGTGAAAAGTGCATGCTCTGGATACTGGGAGTCTTTAATAATATACACTGCCTTTCTGAGACACCACTCCTTAAAGATGTCCTGGGTACTTTGTAGGTTAGTACCCAAGATGGAGCTGAATAAATTTACGACCTTCTGCAGCTTCTTCCGGTCCTGTGCAGTAGCTCCCCCGCCTCCCCCCCGCCACCATACCAGACAATGATGCAGCTTGCAGCCTCCACAGTATAGAAGTTTTTGAGTGTTTTTGTTGAATACCAAATCTCTTGAAGCTGCTCACTCCCTCCACTTCTGATCCCTCTATGAGGATTGGTATGTGTTCCTTTATCTTACCCTTCCTGAAGTCCACAATCAACTCTTTTGTCTTACTGACGTTGAGTGCCAGGTTGTTGCTGCGGCACCATTCCACTAGTTGGCATATCTCACTTCTGTACGCCCTCTCATCACCACCTGAGATTCTACCAACAATGGTTGTATCATCTGCAAATTTATAGATGGTATTTGAGCTATGCCTAGCCACACAGTCATGGGTATAGCGAGAGTAGAGTAGTGGGCTAATCACATACCCCTGAGGTACACCAGTGTTGATCATCAGTGAGGAGGAGATATTATCACCAATCTGCACAGGTTGTGGTCTTCTGGTTAGGAAGTCGAGGATCCAATTGCAGTGGGAGGTACAGAGGCCCAGGTTCTACAACTTCTCAATCAGGATTGTGGGATATAAGTATATATATCTTAAATAGTTAAATTAAATAAATAGTACAAAAATAGATTTTAAAAAGTAGTGAGGTAGTGTTCATGTGTTCAATGTCCATTCAGAAATCGGATGGCAGAGGGGAAGAAGCTGTTCCTGAATCACTGAGTGTGTGGCTTCAGGCTTCTGTACCTCCTACCTGACGTTAGCAATGAGAGCAAGACATGACCTGGATGATGGGGATCCTTAATGATGGATGCCACCTTTTTGCAATATCGCTCCTTGAAGATGTCCTGGATCCTACAGAGGCTAGTACCCATGATGGAGCTGGCTAATTTTACAACTGTCTGCAGCTTACTTCAATCCAGTACAGTAGCATCACCCCCACCCCCCACCACCCACACCAGACTGTGTTGCAGCCAGTTAGAATGCTGTCCACAGCACAGCTGTAGAAATCTGCAAGTACTTTTGGTGACGTACCAAAACTCTTCAAACTCCGAATGAAAAATAGCCGTTGTCTTGCCTTCTTTGTCACTGTATCGATAAGTTCAGTCCAGGCTAGATCCTCAGAGATATTCACACCCAGGAACTTCGAATTGTTTCAAACAATAGGATAGCTTTAAACAACACAATTTAACAATAAATACACTGTCTACAGATGTAAGAATGAAAAGGTGTCACACAGTTTATTCTTGTAAATGTTTTATGATGAATAAAGCTTATATTAGTTAAATAAAAATTGATTTAATGTCCTACATGAAAACCAACAATACAAGAAGGAGCAATTCAGAAGATAGATACATCCCAAAGACGAACAAATATTCCAAAGGGAGGATTAGGCAACTGTGGCTGACAAGGGAAGTTAAAGACAGCATAAAGGCAAAAGAGGGGGCATATAATAGAGCAAAAATTTAGTGGGAAGTTTTTAAAAAACAATAGGAAGCAAGTAAAAAGTAATAAGGAGAGAAAAAGTGAAATATGAAGGAAAGCTAGCTAATAATATAAAAGAGGATACCAAAAGTTTTTTCAGATATACAAAGAGTTAAAAGAGAGGCAAAGGTGGACATTGGACCGCTAGAGAGGTAGTAATGGATGATAAAGAAATGGTAGACAAATTCAATAAGTATTTTGCTTTGGTCTTCATTGTGGAGGACACTAGCACTATACCAGAAATTCAAGAGTTTGGGGAGCAGAAGTGAGTTTAATTACTATTACTAAGGAGAAGGTGCTTGGGAAGCTGAAAGGTCTAAAGATAGATTGTAAAGACATCAAAGGATATGGGTAAAGGCAGGAGAATGGGATTGAGAGGGATAATAAATCAGACATTATGGAATGATGGAGCAGACTCAATGAGCCATATTCTGCTCCTTTGTCTCATAGCCTAATGGTCTAATATGGCACTCCCTCAGAATGTCAGAAACAGCAAGCTGTTGGAGGAACTCAACATGTCAGCAAGCATCTGCAGGGGAAATGGGCACAGTTAGCCTTAGATGTAGATTTATTTTATTAATCACATGTACATCGAAACATGCAGTGAAATGCATTGTTTGCATTAACAGCTAACACAATCTGAGGATGTGCTGGGGGGCAGCCCACAAGTGCCATCTCACATTCCAGTGCCAGCACTGCCACAACGTTCAGCAGAAAAACACACAGTCAACATACAAGAAGCAGCTCAGGCAAAAGAAACCCCTTTCCCTACCCAGCCCTGCCACTCACACTGACACAGACAGGCCTCCAATCCTAGGATAGGCCACCTCCTGGTCTCCAACCTCCAGACCCCGGCACTGGACTTGCAGACATCAGGACTCCGACCATCGAACTTACTGACCTAGGTGCTTCAACCTTCGGACTCACCAACCTCAGTCTTTCTCTGCTCTTCAGGTTTGGGTCTGGCCGACCTCTGGCTTCAACCCCAGGTCTAAGCCTCTGACCTCAGGAGCAACTTTTCTTTTCACAACCATTGTTCTAAGCAGAACAATTGTACATAGCCTGAAAAGTGCGCAGCTCTTTAAATGTTATGTTTGTAATATGACTACAATGAATATTCAGAATGGAGATTGAAACACTGACGATGTAAATACGCTGAAGCTCAAAAATATCTCAAAGTGAAGGCTGTGGTACATTTATTATTAGATTAACGTTATAGAGAATTAAGCTCCAGCTGTGCGGCAACAAAGACTACGTGCACAGAAGCATTTACATTACCGCACGGCTGCCAACTGAGCGGCTCAGAGGAATGAGTGCTCAGGGTCCCCTGGCCAACCTCAGGAAACCCCAGTCCCGGGATTCACTGACCTCGCACCTCTGACCCCAGGACAGCTGACCTTTCGGGTCGAGGCAATTCAGCCAGACAGCATTTGAAAGGGTTAGTCCTTAGAATCTCAACTCACTGACTCCAAAGGAACACTTTCATCCCTGACGACTCCCGAGTGCCGCAAAGTAACATACAGATGATGAATTACATGCGGGGATCAACACTGTTGAGGAGTAAGTTCCAGGAGCCTTACATCAGGTGCAAGAACAGTTAGACAGTAAGACAAGTCAGGCTCCTGACCGTCATGGATAACTTCATTCACCATGACTCTGAATTGATCCTGCGATTCACAGATTCACTTTCAAGGACTCTATTTTTATTTGCTCAGTTTGTCTTTTATCGCACATTGGTTGCTTGTCAGTCTTTGCTTGTTTGTAGTTTTTAGTAGCATTCTATTGCATTTCGTTTCTCCTGTAAGTACCTAAAATAAAATGAATCTCAGGGTAGGATACGGTAATGTATACGTACATTGTTAATAAACTTTGAATTTTGAAAACTCATTCAGCTCAATCATGGGCATTAGCCTCTGTAGTATTCAGGACATCTTCAAGGATGGGAGCCTCAGAAGGGCAGCATCCATTATTCAGGGCCCCCATCACCCAGGACATGCCCTCTTCTCATTGTTGCCATCAGGAAGGAAGTACAGAAGCCTGAGGGCACACAACAGCTTCTTCCCCTCTGCCATCCGATTTCTAAATGGACATTGAACCCATGAACACACACATTTTTATGATTTCTGTTTTTGCACTACTATTTTTAACTTAACTAGTTAATATACATATATATATTTAATTCAATTTTTCCAATATTTTTCATGAATTGCATTGTACTGCTGCTGCTAAGTTAACAAATTTCATGACATATGCCAGTGATATTAAACCTGATTCTGTTCCCGAACATTTTTCCTGATGACAGCAATGAGAAGAGAGCATGACCTGGCTGGTGGGGGTCCCTGATGATGGGTGCTGCTTTTCTGTGACAACGCTCTGTGTAAATGTACTCTATGGAGGGGAGGGCTTTATCCGTGATGGAATGTGCTGCATCCACTACTTTTTGTAGGATTTTCCATTCTAGGGTATTAGTGTTTCCATACTCCGGTCAACGTACTCTCCACCACACATCCATGGAAGTTTGTCAGTATTAAATGTCATGCTGAATCTTCGCAAACCTCTAAGGTAGTACAGCTCTTGTACTGTCTTCATAATTGCACTTACGTGCTGGGCCCAGGGCATATAAAAGACCTGAAAGAAAATGTAGATTGGTGGATTAGAAAGTTTGCGGATAATACCAAGATTGATGGAGTTGTGGATAGTGTAGAAGACTGGCAAAGAATACAATGCGATGTAGATCAGTTGCAGATATGGGCAGATGGAGTTTAACCCAGAAAAATGAGAGATGTTGCACCTCGGTAGGGCAAATGCAAGGACACAGTACACTGTTAAAGACATGATCCGTAACAGTGTTACTGAACAGACAGATCTTGGGATCCAAGTTCCTTGAAGGAAGCTACACAGGTTGATTAGGTGATTAAGAAGGCTTATGGAATACTTACTTTCATTAGCCGAGGCATTGAGTTCAAAAATCAAGAGGTTATGCTGCAACTTTATAAAACTCCGATTAGGCCATGTCTGGAGTGTTGCATACAGTTCTGGTCTCCCCATTACGGGAAGAATGTTGAGGCTCTGGAGAGGGTGCCGAGGAGGTTTACAAGGGTGCTGCCTGGTTTAGGGGACATGTACTCTCCCGAGAGGCAGAATAAACTTGGGTTGTGTTCTCTGGAGCACCAGAGGCTGAGGGGAGATCTGACAGAGATTTACAAGATTATAAGAGGCATAGATAGAGTGGACAGATAGAACCTGTTTCCCAGGGTAGAAATGCCTAATACCAAAGGGCATGGATTGAAGGTGAGGAGGATAGGTTCAAAGGGGATGTGAAGGGTAAGCTTTTCGCTCAGAAAGTCGCAGATGCCTACAATGCACTGCTTGGAAAAGGCCGTAGAGGCAAATATTTTTTGAGGATTTTAGGACCATAAGACCATAAGATATAGGAGCAGAATTAGGCTATTTGGCCCATCAAGACTGCTCCAAATTTTCATCATGGCTGATCTAATTTTTTTCTCAGCCACAATCTCCTGCCTTCTCCCTGTGTCCCTTCATGCCCTGACCAATCAAGAATCTATTAACCTCTGCCTTCAATATATATAAAGACTTGGTCTCCACAGCAGTCTGTGGAAAAGAATTCCACAGATTCAACACTCTCTGCCTAAATAAATTCCTCCTTATCTCTGTTCTAAGAGACATTTGAATAGGCACATGGATGCAAGGAAGATTAAGGGATATGGACATGGTGTAGGTAGGAGGGTTTTCTGTTTGGGTGTTTTGATATGCTTTCTAGCTGATTCAGCCAACATTGTGGGCTGAAGGGCCTGTTCCTGTGCTGTACTGTTCTATGTTCTATGTCCTCTGAAATGATCACACCAAAGATTCTAAAGCTGCTTACCCTCTCCACCTTTGATGCCCTGATGAGGACTGGCTCATGGACATCTGGTTTACTCTTCCTGAAGTCAATATTCATCTCCTTGGTCTTGCCGATATTGAGTAAGAGATTGTTGTGGCACCACTCAACCAGCTTTTTAACCTCCCCCCTATATGCTGATTGATCACCACTTTTGATTCAGCCAGCAGCGGTACCATCAGAAAATTTGAATATGGCATTGGAGCTGTGCATAGCCTCACAGTCATAAGTATAAAGTCAGTAGAGCAGGGGTGCGGCACACAGACTTGTGGTACACCTGTGCTGATGGAGATCATGGTGGAGAGGTTGTTGCCACTCTGGGGAAAATCAAGAATCCAATTGCCAAGGCCAAGGTCTTGAAGATTATTGATTAGATTTGAGGGGGTGATAGTATTGAATGAGGAGCTGTAGTCGTTTGCTGTCAAGATGTTCCAAGGTTGAGTGAAGAGCCAATGAAATAGCATCTGCTGTGGACCTGTTATGCCAGTCAGCAAATTGAAGCGGATCCAAGTCACTTCTCAGCCATGTGTTTCAGCACCAAAATACTTCATCACTGTGGATGTAAGCGCTACTGGACGGTAGTCATTGAGGCTGGCTACCACATTTTTCTTAGGCACCAGTATGACAGAGGCCTGCCCAGGATATGCTCCCTTCTCAATGCTGCTAGCAGGAAGAAGGTACAGGGGACTCAGGGCTCACACCACCAGGTTCAGGAACAGTTATTACCCCTCACCATCAGGAAGAAGGTACAGGGGACTCAGGGCTCACACCACCAGGTTCAGGAACAGTTATTACCCCTCACCATCAGGAAGAAGGTACAGGAGTCTCAGGGCTCACACCACCAGGTTCAGGAACAGTTACTACATCTCAACCATTAGGAAGGAGGTACATGAGACTCAGGACTTACACCGCCAGGTCAGGAACAGTTACTATTCCTCTTTCATCAGGCTCTTGAACTAAAGAGGATAACTTAACTCAATTTCACTTGCCCTGTCACTGATTGAACACCCTGGTTGGGCAGTCTCTCATTGATTCTGTTATGGTTATTATTCTATAGATTTATTGAGTGTGCCCACAAGAAAATGAATCTCAGGGTTGTATACAGTGACATATATGTATTTTAATAATAAAATTTACTTTGAACTTTGCTTGAACCAGATGGGTACCTCAGACTGCGGAAGTGAGAGGTTAAAGATGCCAACTGATCAGCACAGGTAGCACTCAGCCTGAAATAATAATCTTATTTCAGTCAAGCTAAAGGAAAGATGGATTTAGTCAGTGCACCAGAAAGAATTCTGGCACCTTGACTAAATTGCGGCTGATACAAGGGGGCATGATCTTAAGGTGATTGGCAGAAAGTATAGGAGGGATGTTAGAGGTAAACTTTTTGCAGAGACTGGTGGGTGTGTGAAACACCCTGTTAGAGGTGATGGCAGAGGCAGATACATCAGGAACATTTAAGAAGCTCTTAGATAGGTGCATGGATGACAGAAAGATGGAGGGATAGGTGGGAGGGAAAGGTTAGATTGATCTTAAAGTTGATTAAAAGGTCCGCACAACATCATGGGCCGGAAGGCCTGTACTATGCTGTACTGTTCTATGTTTTATGTTCTAATACCTTCATTTGTTTTCCATATAGTGATCTTTTATATTCAACTTCGAGAGTTTAATATTTCATCCAGAAGTCAATATCTTGACAAAGGCAGGGGTGACACAAGTGACTGCTATTGTAGTGAAGGGTAATGTCAGTTGTGGTAGTTAATAGTTTATTCCTATGACACTCAGTTAGCTGCTCCAACAAGGGAGGACCTCACGTACTGTACAAGCAGGGCTCTCAATAACGTTCAGTTGAGTATCCTGCATCCTGGTGTGCGCTGCACTATCCCTCAATAATGACCACAACATTGTCCATAGATCTCATTCAGTCATATCTTACGGTCCTTCCCCATTCATTTATCAGTTCTATTGAATATTACAACATAGTGCACTAGGAAGTGAACATGAATCCACTAGCCTGATAAGGATTGAGGATCAAGGATCAGCTTTATTGCTGAGGGATGTCCTTTTAGAACAGAGATGAGGAGGAATTTCTTTATTCAGACAGTGGTGAATCTGTGGAATTCATTGCTATTCATTGCTATAGCTGTGGAGGGTAAGTCATTGGGTATATTTCAGGAAGAGGCTTTTGACTAGTCAGGGCATGAAGAGATATGGGGAAAAGGCAGGAGATTGGGTCTGAGAGGAAATATGGATCAGCCCTGATGGAACATACTCGAGGGGCCAAATGGCCCAATTTTGATCCTATGGTCTTATTCACCATATATATTTACTTGTATTAGGAATTTCTGTGGTGTGTTGGTCGGGGAATGACACGCAACAAAAAATAGCAAAATTCAGCAATTACACTGGACAACGAAGATTTTCTTCCTGAATACCTTTAGGTGTATCTTATGAATTTTGGGCTACTGATCATGAAAATCACCATGAAATTTCCCTATCATGCACCATTTTTTGAAATCACTTATGTTTATTATTTCAATTCATAATTCCGGTCAATTAAAACGTTGCCTACAATGTAAGCTGGAAAGTTTCCTATCTTGTCCAGGCATGCTTGGGCACGCTTAGGTGGCACGGCTGCTGCATGGTAGGACAGGTTTTAGTGATAATTATTGGATTCAGGACTGTAAAGATGGAATTTGCTTTCACCAGGCACAAAAATTGCTATGAAGGATTTTGACATTTGAGACAGATGCTTCCCAGAATAACTGATGCCAAGATTAAGGAAAGCATTTTTGCTGGACCACAAATCAGACGGGTTATCAATGATAGGCAATTTGAAGAATTTCTAGTGGGACTGGAGAAAATCACATGAAAGGCATTGCAGAAAGTTGTTGAAATTTTTCTCAGCATCTACAGAGCACCAAACTACATGCAGCTGGTTGAAAGCATGCTTCAAGCATATAAAACCATGAAATGCAACATGTCACTAAAGATTCATTTTCTGCATTCCCATTTCGACTTCTTCCCTGCAAATCTTGATGCTGTCAGTGACGAGCATGGTGAAAGGTTTCACTAGGACATTGTGGTCATGGAGAAGAGATACCAGGGCAACTGGAATCCATCAATACTGGTGAATTATTGTCGGACACTTAAGCGAGAAGCCTCAGACACTGAGAACAAATGAAAATTATTAATAAAATATTTTAAACTTAGTTGAACTATTGCAAAGCATCAGCACCATTATGCAATTAAACACATTATATTCAATAAAAGTTAATTTGTTTCTCCAAATTCCTACTGGATACAAGTAGTGTGAAATTATATTTGTGTTCATCTTCAAGCAGTCTATCATAAACAAAAAAATACTGAGGAAGCAACACCTTTGAAATAAATTTGTTGTCCAGTAAACAATTATAATGTTTATAATTATAAACATTAAAGAATTATACAAAAATAAAGCTAGAGGTTAATGGACGGATATGGAATAAAATGAGCATAAACGCATAAATACCAACAAGTATTGAGAATGTAAACAGCATTATAAAAGTGGTTTAAAGTGTTTACAGTACAGTGATGGGGGTAATAGATAGGGGTGGGATGTTAAATAGAATGAGATCACATTAACTGCCTGGGGTAAGAAACTTTTTAAATGGCATGTAGTTTTTGTTTTAATACCCCTATAGTGATTTCCAGAAGGGAGCCTGGGAAAGGCAGTTTGCCAGGTGCCCGCAATGATATTTCCTGACTGATTCTTTATCCTGGACACATAAAAGACCTGTGGTGATGGTAGACTGCTGGCAATGACTTTTTCTGCTGTCCTAACAGTTCGCTGTAGTTTCTATATATTGTGTGAGGATGCTGCACCAAACCAGGGAGTAATAGCTGATGTGAGGATGCTCTCTAGACAAGAAACTGTGAAAATACAAAGGGAAAAAAATAATAAATAAACAATAAATATTTGCCAAGGAATAAAACCAAGGAACGGTTCTGAGGAAGATGGAATTTTACCAACTGCCGCAAGAAGTGCATTCTCTGTCGAGCCTTTTCGATAATGAAGGAGATGTAGTTCTCCCACAAAGATCCTATCCTGCCACTGCCTGTAAGGAGTTTGTACAATCTCCCTGTGACCGCGTGGGTTTCCTCCGGGTGCTCAGGTTTCCTCCCACAATCTTAAGACAAAGTGATTGGTAGGTTAATTGGTCATTGTAACTTGTCCTGTGATTAGGCAGGGGTTACAACTGGGGGATTTTTGGGGTGCGCGGTTCGAAGGGTTGGATGGACTTACTCCGCGCTTTATATCAATAAATAAATACAGGATAATGATGCCCAGGAACTTGAACATTGAAACAGTGCTGACTGTAGAGACGTTGATAGAGTAGGTGGAGAACATGAAGAGTTCACTGGTAGTTTGATAGCATATTAAATACCACTTCATCGATGGAAGGGGCTGAGAGGAAGGATATATTCGGTATGACACACTTGGCATGCTACCATGACCTAATATATCCTGCCAAGTTCTCCAGGATCCCAGTAGGCAACAATGACATCTCATGCTGTGCATGGACACATTCTCAACATGCCAACATGTACAGGAGTGCGAGGTGATGTGATGTTTGGCAGTGGAGCAAGAAGTAGAACGTGACTCATTATTGTAAAGAAAGGAATTAGAACTTTGATGACATGTGCAGACTAATTCTCCCAAATTAAACTTTGCTTTTATCCAAAGGCCAACACATTGTAAGTGGGTAATGGGGGCAGCTGAGACGTATCTTTCTCTCCTCCTCAGTTCACGTCTCTCAGAACTTGAGGCTCCGGGTTGGGGAGTTTCTCATGGGAGAGGTCCTAAACTGACCCCAATTAGGTCCTGAGCTGGTCAGAGAAAGCTTTTCTGCAGTGAATCCCATGACCCCTCTGTGCCCCAAAGCATTTTACAGACATTTAATTAATGTTTTGACATGCTGGTTATTGTAGGGACAGGCAGCAGCCACAGTGCATGGTGGTTTTCCAGAGGCATCAGTGACATCAAGACTGATATTAAATGAGCCATAATTCCTGGCGCAGGCCAACAGGAAGAAGGGCGCCACAGTGGCACAGCGGTTAGCGCGATGCTGTTACAGCTTGGGGCATTGAAGCTCAGAGTTCAGTTCTGGCGCTATCTGTAAGAGGTGACCCCGTGGGTTTCCTTTGGGTGCTCCAGCTTCCTCCCAAAGTCCAAAGATGTACCAGTTAGTAGATTAATCAGAATCAGAATCAGGTTTCATATCACTGGCACGTGTCGTGAAATTCGTTGTTATGCAGCAGCAGTATATTGCAATACATAATAATAAAAACTGAATTGCAGTAAATATATATATTTGTTAAATTAATTAAGGAGAGCAAAAAAGTAGTGGGTAATGTTCAGTAGAGGAAGAAGCTGTTCTTGAATCATTGAGTCCTTCAGACTCCTGTACCTCCTTCATGATGGCAATTGTTCATTGTAAATTGCCTTATGATTAAGCTAAGCTTAAATAGGTGAGTTGTACTGTGGTGCGGCTTGCTGCACCTGCTCTGCTCTGTATTTTTAAAAAATAAACAAATAAACTACCTAACTAACTCTTTATACAGGAGTGCAAGGTGATGTGATGTTTGGCAGTGGAGCAAGAAGTAGAACGTGACTCATTATTGCAAAGAAAGGGATTAGAACCTTGATGACGTGTGCAAACTAATCCTCCCAAATTAAACTTTACTTTTATCCAAAAGCCAACACATTGTAAGTGGCTCTCTCAGTATAGATGCTGCCTGGCCTGCTTTGTTCCACCAGCATTTTGTGTGTGTTGTTTGAATTTCCAGCATCTGCAGATTTCCTCGTGTTTGACCTAACTAACTCCCCATGATCTTCTTCAAGGCAGCAGAATTGGGCCAGTCAACTGTTGGGTTCACTCCTTGGCTTCCCAGCTGCAATGTATAGGTAGTAAATAAAGCTAATCTTTCTCTTAATCTCGTTTTCTATTGGGGCTGAATGACCTGTCTAGCTCTATGCTCTTTCATTAGCGCTCTTGCTAAAGCACCAATTTAGAAATACTCATTCTGACTTCCAATCTGGCTTCAAGATATCGGGATCCTGCTGTTTCCACGCTGTAGCTCTAAATAAAATTAAAACGTGAAGCTTCGCAAGGGGTCAGGTCCCAGTGGTGCACTGAAAATCTGTGCCAACCAGCTGGCTGGATTCTTCATGAGGAATTTGAAGAAATCTGGTATGTCACCAAAGATGCACAAGTTACTACAGATGCATCGTGGAGAGCATTCTAACCAGTTGCATCACCTTCAGGGAGGTAGGCCTCACTGCCCAGGATTGCACACTCAGCCAGCTCCATCATGGGCACTAGCCTCCTCACCATTGGCAACATTTTCAAAAGGTGATGCCTCAGGAAGCCAGCATCGATCACTAAGGAGCCTCACCATCCAGGATGTGCCCTCTTCTCATTGCCACCACCAAGAAGGAGGTAGAAGAACCTAAAGACACACCCACTCAATGTTCCACCACCAGGTTTCTGAATGGACAATGAACCCATGAAAACTACCTCACTACAGTATTTTGTTCTCTTTTTGCACCACTTAGTTTTTATATTTCTTTTTGCAATTTATTATATGTTTTTATGTATTGCACTGCACTGCTGCAAAATAAGACATTTCATAACATAGAGTAAGCCAAACTCAGCATGGTTTCCCTGAGAGGATATCTTGCCTGACAAATCTGTTGGAATTCTTTGAGGAAATAGCAGGCTGGGTAGATGAAGGAATATCAGTAGATGCTGTTTACTTGGATTTTCAGAAGGCTTTCAAAAAGTTGCTGCACAAGAGGTGGCTTAACAAGATAAGAGCCCATGGTATCACAGGACAGATCCCCATATGGATAGAAGATTGGCTGATGTGTCGGAGACAAAAATCTGGGAAGAAAGGGGGGCTTTTCTGCTTGGCTGCTGGTAATTAGTGGTGTTCCACAGTGGTTGGTGAAGCACCACCTTTCATATCACATGTCAATGATTTGGATGATGGAATTGATGGTCAAGTGGCCAAGTTTGTGGACAATACAAAAATAGGTAGAGGGGCAGCTAGTGGATCAACACCTGGAATTATGGCGTTGTAACCATTAGTGAAACTTGACTGCAGGAGGGGCAGGACTGGTAGCTCAGTATTCTGGGATTCTATTCTTTTAGATGTGACAGAGTGGGAGGGATAAAAGGAGGTGGGGTGGTGTTACTGGTCAGGCAGTTCTCCATCAGGACAGACTGGAGAATTCGACTTAGTGAGGTGTGGAACTGAGAAATAAGGGAAGTATGGTCACGTTAATGGGCTATATTACAGACCACCCAACAGTCCAAGGGATTTCGAGGAACATATTTGTAAAGAGATTGCATACTCCTGCAAGAAACACAAGGTTGTTTTAGTAGGTGATTTTAACTTCCACATATTGACTGGGAATCCCATACTCTAAAAAGACTAGATGGGATAGGGTTTTTCAATTGTTCAGGAAAGTTCTTTTCATCAGTTCGCAGAAGTCCCAATGAGAGAGTGTGCAATACTGGCTCTGCTGTTAGGGAATGAGACAGGGCAGGTGACAGAAGTTTGTGTAGGGGAACAGTTTGCATCCAGTAACCACAATTCCATTAGTTTCAAAGTAAATATGCAAAGACATAGGTCTGGTCTGGGGGCTGAGATTCTAAATTGGAAAAGGGCCAATTTTGATGGTATCAGAAATGATATAGCAACTGTGGATTGGGACAGGCTGTTTTCTGGCAAAGGTGTACTTGAAAAGTGGGAGGTCTTCAAAAATTAAATTTTTGAGAGTACAAAGCTTGTGTTGCCTAGCTGAATAAAAGGTGAAGATAACACATGTAGGGAACCTTGGTTTTCAAGAGATATTGAGTCTCTGATTAAGAGAGAAAAGGAAGTGCATAGCAGGTACAGGCAAGTGGGAACAAATTAGGTGCTTATGGAGGATAAGAAATGCAAGAAAATACTTAAGAAAGAAATCAGGAAGGCTAAAAGAAGGCATGAAGTTGCTCTAGCAGACAAGGAAAAGGAGAATAGAATCCTAAGAGATTCTACAGCTATGTTAAAAGCAAACGGATTGCTATGGACAACATCGGTCTTCTATAAAACCATAATGGTAATCCATGTGTACAGCCAAACAGATGGGGGAGATCTTAAATGCATTCTATGCATCTGTATTTACTCGGAAGATGGACACAGAATCTTATAGGAATGAGGCAAAGTAACATCAGCTTCATAGACCCTGTACAGATTACAGAGAAGAAGGTGTTTGCTACCCTAAGGCTACCCCAGGGCCTGACAAGGTCTTCCCTCGGACCCTATTGGAGGCTAGTGCAGAAATTGGTGGGGCCCTCGCAGAGATATTTAATACATCCTTAATGACATGAGAGGTACCAGAGGATTGGAGGATAGCCAATGTTGTTCTGCTATTTAAAAATGCTCTAAACAGAAACCAGGAAATTATAGGTAGGTGAGAGTGATGTCAGTTGTGGGAAAGTTATTGGAAGGTATTCTAAGGGACCGGATATATACTGGATAGACGTGGACTGATTAAGGAATGTCAGCATGGCTTTGTGTGGGGTAGGTCATGTCTAACCAATCTTATAGCTTTTCAAGGAAGTATGGGGGGGGGGGTTGTATGGGAGGCAGGACTTAAGGGTCAGCACAACATTGTAGGCCGAAGGGCCTGTACTGTACTGTGCTGAACTATTCTATGTTCTATGTTACCAGGAAAATGGATGATGGCAAGGAATGACAGAACAGACACAATGAGCCAAAAGGCCCAATTCTGCTCCTATGTCTCATTGGCTTACATACAGCACAGGAACAGACCTTTCAGCCCATCATATGCATCCTAACACTTTTTGTCCTTCTGCTCTGTCTATTTGTCACCTTTAGGAAGGTGAAGAAAAGGAGTAAAGATGTCCAGCATTACACTCCTCTCATTCCAAAGTTTATTTATTTTTTGCAGAGTACAAAAAAAACTGGTACAGTTCTCACGGTTTGTATTAGATCAGGAGCAACATTTCATAAAAGATCAAATAAACCCCAAAAAGCTAATTGTTTTGAAATATCTTTAAAAAAAAACTAAACTTTTTCGTTTACAGATGCATTCTTCAAGAAGAAAAAGTAAATCCAGATATTTACAGGAAAATCAATTTTCATTCCAAAACAAAACAAAGTAGCTCTCTGCTTTTTTTTTCCTGTTACCAACTGGAATGCCCGCTTAGTAACTGGAAGGAAATAGAATTGACCGAACCAATGTTCTACTGTTCCCCGCCCTGTGACCACTCAGCTAAGGACCTGGATGAGATGCCCAAGTGCAGTCAATCATTCAACCAGCAAAAATCACATTCAATAAAGACCTCAGTCCCCCAAGCAAAGGTTGTAGAGCCAACAACAAGCCACCCATTGCCAGAAGGAAGTCAACAAGGGATAAATCCTTGCTCCAATTCACTTTAACATTGCTCATCCCAGAACATGTTTCCATGATAAGCCAATCTGTGACAATTTCTACTGATATTCAGACTTGGTGGTCCATCTCTTGCTACCCCCTTTGATTTAAACATTTGCCTTCTACTGGTCTAGCAAGAGAAGATTGAACCCCACAGGTTGACTGCCAACTTGGTCTGGATTTGGGCTCAGCACCTTTTGACACTGATCGTCTGACTGGGAACCAGGAACCCATTCAGGATCCTCAACGTGGAACTAACTGTGAAAGAGAAGGGAGGAATTTCCAATAGGGACTCCAAGGTAATGGGTTAGAAGTGAACTGATTCCAAAAATCTTCATTCCACTTTCAAATTAAAATTGAGATATAAATAAATATCTGGACCAATTACTAAAACGGGCTCCAGCATAGCAAGGAGAAATAGTTTGGAAAGAAACAGGTTGCAAAGAAATGAGTTAACATTCAAAATATACCCTGCTAGCTCCGTCTTCAGAGAGAAGCACACTGGTACACCATGTACAGACCAAGTAAGTAATTAAAATTAGATTATTAAGACATTAAATTCTCTTTTACTCTCCTTTTTTTAAATCTTGTATTTTTTTTAATAAACACATCACATTTTTTGTGCATAGGACTTCCACATGCTTTTCGTCTCATGCGGATTTCGGAGTTAGAGGGCTTCTTCAACAATAGTTTCAACAATAGATTGGACAAAATATGCATATATAACTATACAATATTTAACACTTGCAAATGCAAACACATGCAACACAAAATAGGCACCTTCCCCCATTCAACATCCGTACGGGCACTGTGTATATATACACACTCATTGAACAGTCAATGTACATAACAAGCTGAGTAACTCTCTGGAGATGCCAACTCCTCGCAGAGCAAGAGACAGAGAGATGGTAAAAATCAGCGGCGGGCAAAAGAGTAGGTAATGGTTCGCTTGCGTGGAAAAAACACAACGGTCGTCTTGAAAAGAAACCAGCACCACCCCCTCAAAAAAACAGCTGGTTTTACGCACCGTTTTGCGTTTGGAGGTAAGATGCGTTGGAAGGAGCTACGAAATTTTAAAAAAATGTATTGTGGAGAATTGGGAGTTTGTACCACCGCGATCTAACCCTCTCTCCACCACATTCGCACTATCCCCACGTTCCCCCCCCCACCTCTCTCACACACATTTTAATGTCTATTTCCCTGCACTGGAGCGCGAACCCGAACAGTAGACCAGAGGCGTGCCAAGAGAGAAGTGTGTGAGGGAGGAGGGGCCCCCGAGCAGAAATAAACAGCATGTCTCAAAGGCCAGAGAACTTAGGCGGGGCTGTCGCGGTCCCCCCTCCCCCTTGCGAGGCCGCCTACATGAGAGGGAGCTCAGCGCAGGGATCCCAAGCTAACGTGGTCTCTCTCTCCCTAACCAGCACACCCACCCGCTGTAATCACCATGCAGATCTAAGAGAGCGGAAGACAAGTGGTTTCGTCCGCCTTGTGTGTGTGTGTGTGTGTGTGTGTGTGTGAGTGTGAGTGTGTGAGTGTGTGTGTGTGAGTGTGTGTGTGTGTATAATATATATCTGTCTATATATAAAATTATAATATAAAAATCGGTAGATCCCAATATTTTGACATTCCTGACAACAGATACAAGTCCCAAATATGAGCACGCCCTCCAGTAAGATGTCTGTCGGCGCTGTTATATATATTATATACATTTCTCTTTATATATATTATATATATTCAGCATGTGCTCTCCCGTTAGCTGACCCGCGGGATATTGCACAAGACCTGGTCCTAATAACAAGATTGTCTTCTTGCTTGTCTGATCTGTTTGCTTTCGCCGGAGGCCCTTCTCTCAGTCTGGCTCGCGTTTGATTGCAGCCACTTTCTCCATGATCTGCCCGGGGCTTGGCGGTGGCGGGACGTGAAGGGATCCAAAACATGCCAGGGGTTCCTCTGGCTCTTCCTTCACCCAGCACGGGCCGGCCTGACTCTCAGCATTGGAACGAGGCTGGTGCCTCTTCCTGTCCTTCCTAAACACGTCTCCTTCATTCGCTCTGGGCTGGACCTCGTCCCCGCCTCTCTGCAGCATGTAATAGAGTATCGGGTTGGCTTTGGTGAGCCAGGGTGGCTCGGGGTGGGTTCCTCTCTGGGGCTGAGGGAGCCGGGCTGTCCCGGGATACCTGGGGGGCTGCACTGGACTCTCTTTCCCGCCCCTCCTGAGGTCGCGCTCACGGTAATACTGGGTGGGAGCCCCACCCGGTGCCTTCGGTTCGCCCGGGTCCCGCGCGGAGCCACCGTTCTGCAGGGTCCGGTGATGGGACAGAGCTTTGATGCCGTTCTCGGACAATAGTAGCTGCTTCAGTACATTGAACCCTTGTGTATCCTTCAGGTAACTGCGGGGCTCTGTCTCCGCGCCACCGTGCCCAGGCCCACGCTCCTGGGGTTTGCAGCCTGCTTCCACAGCCGACAGCCCGTTGGAGTAAAAAGCGTGACCGTTAACGGCCACTGGGCGTTCTGGCATCTTCTGTAGGTCCCGGCGATCGGCTGGAGAACTGGGCAGTAGGTGCCTCAGCCCGGGGCAAGGGTTGGAGGGGGCGGCAGATGCTTCTAAGCCGGCCGGCCCACTGGAGAGGTACCCATGCGGTGGTCCCGAGCTGTGCCGCAGTAGTTGGCTAAGGACCCCTCCCCTGGTGTGGCTGGAGGACATGAGGGGAGACGGGGGCCGAGGTGACCCGACCTCTTGTTTCAGGTTCTCCAGCGGCAAGGGGGTCCCTGAGGTTCGCCTCTGGCACTCGGGGCTCTCCTCCACCTTATAGAAGGGGGTTCTACCATCATCTTCGCTGGGCTCGGTCTTCACTTTGACAATGGAGACGGTATCAGCCTCACCGAGGCTATCCGGCGCTGCCGGCTGCTCGCTCCGCCTAGCCCGCAGCTGTCCGTGCTCCTTCTCAGTGCTCCTCAGCAAGAGCTGGAGGACGCTGCGTCTCTCCAGGTCGCCTGCCCGCCCTGCCCTTCGCTCCTGTCCCGCCCCGGGATCACTCCGCTGGAATCCGAGTGGGCGTCTTCCACCCTCCTTCGCCACCTTGGGCTCCAGGGAGGCCCTGAGCTCGGGCTCTAAGTGCATGGGCTCGGGTGACCTATGGGAGCCGGTGCGCGCCAGGTCGTGGAGCAACTTACTGGCGCTGAAGGAGAAGTTGGAGAGGCGTCCGTCGCCCGTCAGCACCGGCGCGGGTGCGCAGGGGCTGGACTGGCGCAACTCCAGCGGGAAGAGCTGCTTAGGGAAGGGGGCGGCCCGTGGTGACTCGCTAGCCACCGGCCGTTCCGGGAGGAAGCGCTGGGCCTTGCCCAGGTCGCCCGGCTGGGGCCGGGGCCTCGCCGCAGAGTCGGCGTGCAGGGGCAGGGTGTGCGACGGGCAGTCAGCGGGGGAGGCGGGCTGGCCCCGGCGGGCCCCGAGGCTACCACGGGGCTTCAGGGAGGTACTCCTCTCCGTCAAGGAGGGAGCGGGGGACGGGAAGGGCTCTATTTGGCTGGGTCGCCTGCTCCGGGCCGTGGCGGCTTCCCCACCGGGCTCTGGGGTGCGGCTACCGGGCTGGTGGTGACCCAGTAGTAACTGAAGCAGGGTAACTTTCTGGTGGCTCTTGCGTTCGGCGCCCTCCTCGTCCACCCTGGGTTCAGGGCCCTTGAGCCCGGGGGCTTTGGGGTTCCAACTGAAGAGCAAGGACTCGGTCATCTGTTCCAGGGTGCCGGGCTGCAGGGACGCGGGATCGGCAGATGATACCCTGCCTTTGGTGGACAGGTCCATGGGAGTGCAGTTGGAGCGGGCCTCGGGCTCGACGCGGTGGCCTATGCCTCCCCGCTCCTCCTCCCCACCCTCTCTGGATGGTGGGTGGCTACCGGGACGGGAGCCCGCTTGTCCCGCTGCCGCCCAGGCGTGGCCATTAGCGGCCGGAAGCTTGGGCGAGTTCAGGAGGTGTTTCAGGAGGCTACTGCCGGCAGCCGGGGAAGCGGGCGAGCGGCTGGCCCTGTCCCGGGGTACCGAGGCGGGACCCTTGCCAGCCGGCCGCTCCGGCGGCGGGACCCCGGCAAGCTTCTTGCTGGCGATGGCCGCTAGCCTCTGACTGGCTGAGGGGGCCAGGGATCGTGCACGGGAATACTGCTGGAGCTGGCAGTCGCTGGAGAGCAGCAGAGCGAGCTGGCTGCAAGCGGCGCTGGGTTTGGGCGAGCTGGGGGCGCTGGCGCCTTTGCCCACCATGCTGGCTACCGCCTTCAGCCGGGCGGAGCAAGAGAGACGCTGGGCGCCGGGGATGGGCGGACTCTCTCGCCGGGGCTCCTCATTCTTCCCATCGTCCAGCAGAGCTGCTAGCCGCCCGCAGGCCCCGGGCTCCTCCTCCTCCTCCTCAGGCGAAGAAGCTCGGCTTCCCGGAGACGCCCCGCGCTGCTGGTGGTCTTGCACGCCGGAGCCGAAGGACTGCAAGAGGGAAGCCAGCAGGGTGCTGTGGGTTTGCTGCTGGGGTCTCTCCGGACTCTTGGACTCCTGACCACTGATCTTCCTCCTCTTTGCCCCGTCCCACGCCTCCCCCTGTAGCAGCCTCGCCTTCTTCACGTTGAGCGCGGGGCCTGTTCTGGCGGCCCTGGGAGGGGAAGGGGCCGGGGGTCGGCCGGGGATGGGGGCCGTGTCGAGCGCTCCCTCGGCCCCTCTGCCCGGATGCGCCGACCCCTCGTGGCCGCTCTTGCCAGGAGAGCCGGCCGCGCTGGCCACCGCCGCTCGATGCATCAGTACGCTCTCGAGGTAAGTCAACACGACGGAATCTTGGTGCATTTCAGAGGAAAGTTCCTCGCCATGGGTCATGTTCAAAGAACACGCAAAGCCAAAAAAAAGTTGAAGATGCAGACAACCCACGCACTTTCTCACACACACGCACAAAGCAACCTAAAAGTCTTGGGGCGGGGGTAAATTAAGTGTCCATTCACTTTCTGGGCAACCTCTTTGTAGGGTCCGAGTCCACTGAGGGAGCGCCTTGGAGCGAGGGGCAGGCAGGATTCTGCAGAGCCATTCCCAAACACGAGGCAAGATAGACCTCTGAACGTCCCTTCGCACCTCCGCCCGTCCCCCTGTGAGTTATGAGGTGGAGGGATTCGAGCCCTGGTCCTGATACACGCTGTTGCTACGAGGGGAGTCAGCCATGTGCCAGACCCAGCGAAGCAAAGGGCTTTCCATCTGTAGTCTCCCCTGGAACATACGAGGCCTTCTCCCGCCGAGTGAAATTCCACCTGTAAGATAAGTAGGCACGGTCAGTTGCGGGTGCTTGTGGCATTCAAGATATGGAGATACAAGAGATGCTGGAATCTGGAGCAACACACACACAGAATGCTCGGGGGACTCAGCAGGTCAGATTGCAACGAGCAACTGGACTGACTCAGTGGGTCAACAGATTTTGCGACTGAAATGGGCAGTCCACGTGCCTTGATCTGAAACGTTGTCTGTCCATTTCCCTCCTTAGATGCCGCCTGACCTGCTGAAATTGGTTCATCTAAAGATTCAACGCTGAACAGGTCCTTCTCGCACAACGAGCCGCATTGCCCAGCAACGCACTGATTTAATCTTAACCTGAGTCAACACACACAAAATGCTGGAGGAACTCAGCAGGAGAGGCAGCATCTGTGGAAAACAGTAAACAGTCGACGTTTCCGGCGGAAACTCTTCATCAGTCCTGATGCTTCAGATCTCAGCTGGAAACATCGACTGTTTACTCTTTTCCATAGATGCTGCCTCTCCTGCTGGGTTCCTCCAGCGTTTTGTGTGTGGTGCTCCGGATTTCCAGCATCTACAGATTTTCTCATGTTTTCTACCCTAACCTAATCACAGGGCAATTTACAATAACCAATTAACCTACTAACCAGTGCGTCTTTGGACTCTGGGTAGAAATCAGAGCACCCTGAGGAAACCCACGCAGTCACAGGGAGAATGCACAAACTCCTCACTGACAGTGGCAGTGGGAATTAACCCTAGCCTAATCGCAGGACAATTTATAATGACCAATTAACCTACTGACCGGTGCATCTTTGGACTGTGGGAGGAAACCGGAGCACCCAGAGGAAACCCATGCTGTTTACAGGAAGGAACATGCCAACTCCCGTACTTACGGCAGCAGAATTGAAATGCGAAAACTGACGCCCTGAGCAGTGATAGCATCGTGCTAAATGCTACACTGCCATGGCACAAAATTGTCATATTGTTATTGTCACATGTACTGAAGTACAGTAGAAAACTTTGTTTTGCCTGCCGTCACACAGATCATTTTGTACCTGTGAATAAGAAAGATTTTTCATGGGATATGAACCAGAAGCAAGTAAATGAGACTAGCTGAGATGGGTATTTTGGTCGGCATGGAAGTGTTGGGCCGAAGGGCCTATTTCTATGCTGTGTGACTCTATTAGCCTTTGACACTATTTATTTTATAATTAATAGTAATGCTTGGGTCTTGTCCTGCACAACAAATATCATATTTGTCAATGATAACATACCTGATCTATGACTCCAGAGGACTTTATTGAACCATAAGATGCTGAGCAGTTAATGTGGAGAGTATATTTCCTCATGGGAGAGAATATAGATTGAGATGGGGGGGGGGGGTCACTGGTTAAACAGAGGGATTCACTATTTAAGACAGGGAAAAAATATATACTTTGTCAGAGAGTGGTGAGTTTTTAGAGGACAAGAGGTGTAGATTGCGTGACAGCCAGACTTTTTCTCAGGGTGGAAATGACTTGTACAAGGGGACATAATTTTAAGGTGATTGGGGAAAAAAGCATAGAGGGGATACCAGAGGTAGTTTCTTTACACAGAGAGTGGTGGGTGTGCGGAACACCCTGCCAGGGGTGGTGGTAGAGGCAGATACATTAGGGATATTTAAGAAACTCTTGGATAGGCATATGGATTATAGAAGATTGGAGCTAAGTGGGAAGGAAAAAAAGAGTTAAATTGATCTTACAATCAGGTTAAAAGTTTGGTATAGCACTGTAGCCTGAAGGGCCTGTACTGTGCTATGCTCTTCTTCCTCAAAGAGTAGTGAGGCAGAATCTTTGAATATTTTGGGCACCATGGTAGCATAGTCATTAGTGTGACACTATTACAAGCTGGGGTGTCTCGGAGTTCAATTCCGGCACCGTTAGGTAAAGAATCTGTACATCCTCCCCATGGAATGTGTGGGGGTCCCCTGGTGCTCTAGTTTCCTCCTACAAAGATGCATCAGGTAGGTGAATTAAGTTTGGATTAATCAGGTTTGCCGGCGCAGGAAGGCCCTTCTCCATGCTACATCACTAAATAAATAAATACTTCTGGGACTGGTGTAGAATAATGTTTGATAAGGGGGAGGGATTCAGAGCTGAAATTATGGTTGTGATGCAGTGGGTTTGAGGAATTTTCCTGTCGCGGTTACAGAGTCATTGGTACAGAAACACAGCCCATCCATGCTGATACCTGAGCCAGCCTCATTTACCTGAGCTGGCCGATAGCCCCCTAAATCTTTCCTATCTATGTACCCATCCAAATACCTTTTACATGTTATTGTACCTGCCTGTCACTTTCTCTAGTAGGTTGTTCCAGAAACACACACCAAACAATGTTAACAACTTCAAAGTCAAAATAAATTTGTCATTGAGAGTGTACAAGTGTCAACATAAACTACTTGAGAGTTATTTTCTTACAGACATTTACAGGAAAGTAATGATATAAAATAGAATTTATGAAAAACTATACATAAATAAAGTTGACTTTCAGGTCCCCTTTAAAACTTTCTCTTCTCACCTTAAACCTATTTCTTCTAGTATTAAGTTCCCCTGCACTAGGAAAAAGACTGTGACCATGTCTGTGCCCCTGATGCTTTTGAGTATATGGTTGCCTCTCTGTTCCACGCTCCAGGGGAAACAGCCTCCTCTGATAGCTCAAACCCTCCAGTCTCAAGAACATCTCTGCAAAGCATTTCTCCACATATTAATTGCAACCCTCCTATGGAAAAACACCAGAACTAAGTAAACGTGAGGTCTCACTGACTTCATGAACAGCTGCATCATGACATCCCGACTCTGAGAATGTAGTAAAGTATAGGGCCTTCAACCCTGCCCTTTTAACCTACACCAAGATCAATTTAAACCTCCCCTCCCACATAGGACTCCATTTCCCTTTCATCCATGAGCTTATCTAAGAGTTTCTGAAATGCTCCTAATACATCTGCCTCTACCACCACCCCTGGCAAGGCATTCCACGCACCCACCACTCTGTAAAAGAAACTTACCCCTGACCATCCCTTCTATACTTTCCTCCAATTACCTTAAAATTATTCCCCCTCATATTTACCATTTCTGCCCTGGGAAAAAGTCTCTGGCTGTACACTCTACCTATGCCTCTTATCATCTTGTACACCTGTATCTAGACACCTCTCGTCCTCCTTCGCTCCAAAGAGAAAAGCACCAGCTCGCTCAACTTATCCTCATAAGACATGCTCTCTAGTCCAGGCAGCGTCCTGGTAAATCTCCTCTCCACCCTTTCTAAAGCTTCTACATTCTTCCTTTCATGAGGCAACCAGAACTGAATCAGAATCAGAGGTATAGGTCATGAAATTTGCTGTTTTGCGGCAGCAATACATAACAATAAAAATATAAATTACAGTAAGTATATATATTTTTAAATTAGTGCAAAAAGAGAGGAAAATATTGAAGTAGTGTAATCTGATGTTAGTGGGAAAGAAGCTGTTTCTGAATCATTGAGGGTATGTCTTCAGACTCCTGGCGGTAGCAATGTGAAGAGGACATGTCCTGAGTGGTGGAGGCCGTTACCGATGGACACCACCTTTCTGAGGCAGCGCCTTTTGGAGGTGTCCTGGATGCTGGGTTCTACACTCCAAGTGTGCCCTTCCCCCCCAACCATCAGGCTCTTGAACCAGAAGGGATCACCCCAGCACTGAACTGATTCCATAACCTATGGGCTCACTTTAAAGGACTCTACAGCACATGTTCTCAATATTTATTGTTTATTTATCTTCTTTTTTTTGGGGTTTTTTTTTGCATTTGCATAGTCTGTTATCTTCTGCACATTGGTTGTTTGGTTGCCTTGTATACGATTTTTCATTGATTTTACCGTGTTCCTTTCCATTTACTGTGAATGCCCTCAAGAAAATGAATCTCAAGTATATGATGACATATGTGTAGTTTGAAAATAAATTTACTTTGAACTTTTGAACTTTGACCAAGTCTGGCAAATGGCTTCTTCACCAGCCCCAACAACATTCATGTGATGCTTCTAATCCAGATATATTTGTGTGTGCATGTTTGTCATCACAGTGTGCTGCAGGATCAGTAATTCAGAACCCTGAACTAATAAGTGATGTTTAAGTTTGAAACCCACTGTGACAGCCCCGGAATGTAAATTTGATGAACTTAATATCTGCAATTGAAAAGAGCGCACCAGTACTTCTGACCATGAAACTACCCGATCGTTCACTAATCTCCTCCAGGGAAAGGAAATCTGCTGACCTTACTCAGTCTGTTCTTTACATGGTTCTGGGTTCCCAGAAACAGTATCTGTTCTCTGGAACAGTCTATCTAATCACCCAGCTCAAGGGCAGTCAGGGATGGGCAATGAATCCTGAACACTCCAGCAAAGCTTGCATCCTGTAAACTCATTGTGAAAAGTTCATTAGTCAGTGTTGCTGAAACAAAAATTGCTTCAGCAATACAGAATCATTCCAGTTATTTCTCATATATTCCCTCTTGTGATATATATATATATATATATATCTTACAAGTACACCCACACCTGTGACACATTTCACACTGAAATGACCGATCATTGACCGATGATGGAGAGTCATTGATCTGACTAGTTAACCATTAGATTTAGATTTATTGATTTGATTTACTTACCTATCACATGCATTTCAAAACATGTGAAATGCACCATTTGTATTCACCATCAACACAACTTGAAGATGTTGATTCATCCCGCCAATGTAACCACACTTTCCAGCACCAAAATAACATGCCTGCAATGTTCAGCAGAACACGCACAACCAACATTGAACAAGCAGCAGCAACAAACACACCCCTTTCCTACACACCCTCCACTAACACACAGAGATGGGCCTCCAACCCCAGGTCAAGCTGACTCCAGGCCCCCAATCTCCAGACCATGGCCTAGAACTTGCAGACATCGGGCTTCCGACCTCAGGGCTTCAACCTCCAGACTTGCTTATCACGGATCTCCAACCTGCTGACTGACCTGAGACCTCCAATCCCAGGACTGGCTGACCTCTGACCCCCATGGCTTGTTTCCACGGATGTTGCTGCATGTTCCGGGCACCTTCTCTTTTGATTTCAGATTTCTAGCATCTGCAGTTTTCCATCTATTGACATAACTCCCCACCATGGAAACAATTTCCCAAGAATACGTCTGACTTTCTCACCCATCTCCATGGTCGCCAGTAGTAGTAGTGAGATAATTCAAATCAAGTCTGACGCTGCCTGAAGTGGTTGTCCATTGGTGAGTCTCCAGATGGCTGTAGAGGCCGATCCAGGATCCACTCATTCTGGTCATTAGCGGCTTCTAAACCTCGCAATCCTGCCCCCTTCACCACTTGCTGATCGCCACAGAATTTATTCCAGGGTGTGATAGGGTGGTCCCTCAATGGAAACTGCCTGTGCATGACTTATTTAACGTGGGGAGGGTCATCTGCAGGCAGCCACCACGCAGTTCCTGACAGACTGGGATCAGGGTCCAGTGTCGTGGATTGCAGGATGAATGTAACACATCTGGCACATTCACAGCGCAGTGTCACCCTTGCCTCAATGTGTAACAGACCACAGAAATTTAAGGTGGGAATGGAGCGGCCATTGCACCGCATTGGAAAAAGCTGCAGAGGGTTGTAAACTCAGCCAGCATTCATCATTAAATATCCCCATCTCCCAGGACACGAGCCCTTCTCATTGCTACCGTCAACCAAGAGGTACCAGAGCCTAAAGACGCACACTCAATGTTTCAGAAACGGATTCTACCCCTCTGTCATCAGAATTCTGTATGGAAATTGAACCTATGAACACTACCTGACTACTTTTTATTTCATTTTTCTGCTCTCTTTGTGCACTATTTATTCAATAAAATTTTTATATATATTTCTTACTATAATTGATAGGTTTTTTTTGGTATTATATATTGTGATGTACTGCTGCTACAAAACAAAAAATGTCATGACATATGCCAGTGATCCTGATCCTAAAGATTATAGGAAAATCTTCCAGTATGTTGCAGTCAGGATATCTTAAGGCAGTGAACTGTAACCTGCCTCAGATAAAAGGTGAAATGGTATTACTTCATTGAAGCAATTGGAGTGTGCTTCTCTTGGATTTACACTAAGCCGCAGATACCGCCTTAAGGAATGGACCCTTTTCTCATTGCTACCATCAGGGAGGAGGTACAGAGCCTGAAGACACACAATGTTTTAGGAAAACCTTCCCCTCATCATTAAATCTCTGAACAGACAATGAACCCATGTACACGACCATATTATTTTGTTTTGCTCTCTTTTTCCACTGCTTATTAATTAAATTTACATACAGTGCCTTGAAAACTATTCAGCCTTCGACCCTATGTTCATGTAAATGAGTATTACATCGAGGGATCTTGATCAATTTAACTGAGAATTTTATTTTTGTGTATCACATACTCTTTTTTTCCACAGTAGATCCCAAAAAATGGAAAATTGTAAGCATGAAAAGCTAAAAATTCAAAAACTGAGATATCAGCAGTTCAAAAGTATTCATCCCCCTTTGCTCAGTACTTAGTTCGACCATCTCTTGCAGCTATTACAGCCAGTAGTCTTTTTGGATAAGACTCTGTTAGCTTTGCACAATATGATGGGGCAAGATTTGCCCATTCCGCTTTGCAAAATTGGCCAAGCTGTGTCAGGTTAGTTGGGGAGCAGCGGTGGACAGCAATCTTGATGTCTTGCCAGAGATGTTTGATCTGGTTAAGGTCAGGACCATGAGTGGACTATTCAGGGACATCAATTTTCTTAATTTGAAACGACTCCATGGTTACTCTGGCACTGTGCTTTGGGTCGTTGTCCTGCTGAGAGACAAACTTCCTCCCCAGTTTAAGCTTTCTGGCAGAGGCTGGCAGGTTTTTATCCAGGATCTCTCTGAATTTAGCAGCGTTCATCTTCCCGTCAATCCTGACTAGATTTCCAGTATCTGCTGCTGAAAAGCATCCCTATAGCATGATGCTACCTCCACCATACCTGATAGTGGGGAGCAGTAACCTGCCTGATATGCAGTGTTAGATTTACACCACATGCATCACTAAACAGAAAAGCATATGCTTTCTTGTAAAGACTTCACAAAGCTTCACTTAGAAGATACTATAAAGGTGTGGAAGAAAGACTTGTAATCGGGTGAGACTGAAGTTGAACTTTTTGGCCTCAACACTAAGTGGTACATATGGCATAAATCTAATTCTGTGCATGCTATGGGGATGCTTCTCAGCAGCAAGTGCTGAAAATCTGGTCAGGACTAATGGGAAGATGAATGCTGCTAAATACAGAGAGATTCTGGATTAAAAACCTGCTAGCTTCTGCCAGAAAGCAAGTTCATCGTTCAGCCGGACGATGACCCAAAGCACACTGCCACAGCAATCATGGAGTTGCTTCAAAATGAAGAAAACTGATGTCCTTAAGTGGCTCAGTCAGAGTCCTGACCTTCACCCAATCAAACGTCTCTGGCAAGACCTCAGGACTGCTGTCCACTGCCGCTCTCCAAGCAACCTGGTACAGCTTGAGCAATTTTGCAAAGAGGAATGGGCAAATCTTTCCCATCATGTTACGCAAAGCTAATAGAGACTTATCCAAAAAGACTACTGTCTGTAATTGCTACAAGAGGTAGTTCAACTAAGGACATTTCAACTAAGCTGATATTTCAGTTTTTTAAATTTTTTGTTTTTCATGCTATATAATTTCCCCTGGTTTTCTATGGGCTCTATTATGAAAAAAGGAGCTTGTGATTTACAAATAAAAATCTCAGTTAAATTGATCAAAGTTCCTGGTTGTAATACTCATTTATGTGAACAAAGAGCTGGGGCTGAATACTTTTTCCAAGGCACTGTACATAAACTACTGTGCAAAAGAGTGTCTAAGACATTTGTCAACACAGAGTGGAGATTAAGTTGGTAAATCTGGTGGGAGCAAAGGATGTTGGGAATGGTGAGGGTAGAGCGCCGTGGATGGGGTGTGGTACAGGTGGCAGAGAAGGAGTGCCAGGGGCGAGGGTTGGCGCGGGTGCAGACACACCCAAACCTGAGACACCAGGCACAGTAATTTGATTCCAAACAATTGGTTTATTGATCATTACAGTATGTCTCTCTGGTGTTTCCCACTCGCTCCCCTCTCTCTTCCCAACCATGATTCCCCTTGCCCTTTCCTCTTCCCATTCTCAGTCCACAATAAAGACCCAGATCAGAATCAGAGTTGATCATCACTCACATATGTCATATTTTATTGAGATACAGTGTAGAATAAGCACCACACCACCCAGCAATCCCACAATTTAATGCTATCCTAATCACAGGACAATTTACAATGACCAATTAACCTCCCGATTGGTACGTCTTTGGATTGTGGAAGGAAACTGGAGTACCCAGAGGAAACTCACGTGGTCCCAGGGAGTATATACAAACTCCTTACAGGCAGTGGTGGGAATTGAACCTGGGTCGCCTGTACTGTAAAGCGTTGTGGTAACCACTACACTACCGAGCCGCATCATGAAATTTGTGTTTTTTGACGGACAACAGTATAATGCAATGCATAAAATTACTACAGGACTGTGCAAAAGTCTTAGGCACCCTAACACATACACTTGCCCAAGACCTTTACACAGCAACGTTTATATATTGTATTCCACTATACTGATGCCACAAAACAACAAGTTTCACGATATCTGGATGTATACATTAAAACTGATTCTGATTCCGTATCTGATCTGCTTTGTTCACACTGCACTCTCTAGAAGCTTTCTTACAACATATGTACAAATTGGGTGCCTTCCTGCCTATAGATCAGTGACTGTGAAACACTATACAAATATCCTGAGGTTGTGAAACTCCATGTGTAAATAATGGACTTGCAAAGGACTGAGCGGTGAGGTAGAAGGAAATGTAACTTTTCCACGCAGGTGAATGCTTTTACAATTGCAATCTGGGGTCAGTTGTCTGAATGAGCAGTGGATGCAGATCTGCAGAAAGATTTAAAAACCAAACCAATAAATATTGCGCATCTGTTTACATCACCAGTGCTGAGGGTTGAAGGTTTGAAGTTCTTAGAAGTGAACATCACCAATTCCATGTCCTGATCCAATCATGTAAACGACATGGTCAAGGAAGCTCACCAGAGCCTCTACTTCCTCAGGAGGTCAAAGTTATTTGGAATGTCTCCGTTGACTTTCACTGACTTTTTTATCGATGCATTACAGAAAATGTCACAGCTTGTGACAACAGGTAAGGGTTTTCTCTTTGGAGAGGAGGATGACAAGTGACTTGATAGAGCTGTACAAGATGCTAAGAGGTATAGAGTGGACAGCCCGAGACTTTCTCCCAGGGACAGGGGATGAAATGCCTAATGCCAGAGGGTGTAATTGTAAGGTGTATGGAGGAAAATATGGAGGGGATGTCAGAGGTAAGTTTTTTTTTTACAGAGGGAGGTGAGTGCATTGAACGGCCTGCTGGGGGTGGATATATATGAGCGACTTTCATATTTAAGACACTCTTCAATGGGATGGATGGGCACATCGATGAGAGAAAAATAGAGGGCTGTGTGGAAGGGATTAGATTCAATAGGTTGAAAGCTCACCACAACATCATTTAATTTCAGAGAATATTATATATATTACATTATACAGCCTGAAATTCTTGCTCTTTGCAGGCATCCAGGAAAACAGAAGAGTACCCCAAAAGATGAGTAACAGTAAAAAAAAGGTTAGAACCCCACAGCCCCCTTCTCCCCCTCCCATGCACAAACAGCAGCAAAACATCAACCCTCCGCCCTCCCCACCTACTTCAGCACCCACCACCCACCAAGCCAGCAATTGTAAAACACCCAAGAAAGACCATGATCTGCAGTACAACAAAAGCTAATTGTTCATCCTGACAAATTCGACATGCCACAGCCGCTCTCTCTCTCTCTCCCCCCAATAAAGGGGTAAGAGGTGTCACACAGTGAGAGGGGAGACTATCAAAACAAAGAAAACCATGGGCTGAAGGGCCTGAACAGGTCTGTAATGTTCTACGTTTTAACTACGTCGTCTATGATCAGAGGAAACTGCAGAGAGCTGTGGACACAGCTCAGCACACCACTGAAACCAGCCTCCCCTCCATGGACTCTGTCTACAATCTGCACTGCCTTAGCAAAGCAGCCAGCAGAATCAAAGCCCCCGCCCAGCCTGGACATTCTCTCTTCACCCCTCTCCCATCAGCCAGAAGATAAAAAAGCCAGAAAGTTGTTCCATTAGGCTCAAGAACAGCTTTAATTCCGCAGTTATAGGACTATTGAACGGCTCCCTAGTACAATAAAATGGACTCTTGACATCACAATCCACCTTGCTATGTCCTTGCACCTTGCCCAGCACTTTCTCTGTAATGGAAACACTTCACTCTGCATTCTGTTACTGGTTTATCTTGTCCTACCATAATGCACTGTGTAATGAATTGATTGGTATGAACAGTATGAAAGAATAGTTTTTCACTGTATTGGCTACAGGTGACAATAATAAACCAATTTACAAGAGGATTAAATCATAAACGCAAAAGATTTTTGGAAATAATTCGGAAAATGTGTAGTTCGGGTGGCTGATGACTGGGTTGAGTTGTTCTCTGATCTTGGCAATTTACTTGCAACCATTTCCACCCCACATCACAAATGAGTTTCCAAAATGACAGCCAATCAGCTGATCGATAAGTATATAAAGGACAAGCATTCGGAGAACACACCCCAAACAACAGCACACTGATGATGTCTCCACGAATGGTGATGAAAAGTTTGCAAGTAATTACAACTCAACCCAACAAGAGATTCTGCAGATGCTGGAAATCTAGAGCAACACACAAAATGCTGGAGGAACTCAGCAGGTCAGGCAGCATGAATAAATACTCAATGTTTTGGGCTGAGTCCCTTCATCAGGACTTTGAAAGCTCTCGTTTTGACTTCTGGTAAGGTGGCTGCACATTTGGTCCCAGTGGCCTCTCTGGGTCTAACAAATGGTGTAAATATGGTCTTAAGTATTTTTCTTGTGACAACAAAACCTCAATACTGCCAGTACGGTTTATCGGTTCATTGGTAAGACTGATGGCGGGGAAGCTGTGTGGCCTCTGCTGTTGCGCAGTCTAGGCCCTCCTGTTACAGCCATCCGGGGGAGGATGTGCCGTGGCAGTGTGGGAGACAACAGAGCACAGCGGCCACACAGGCTGCCTCTCCAATAAGTGCTGCTCTCCAGAGTTCGCCCCCTGGAAGACGAGCCAGCTTGTCCCAGCACAAGATGAGGAACTGTGGCGTGCTTATTGGCTCCAGGACAACATCCCAGCACCATCATTCTTCAGGCTAAACCAGTCAAGGCCTTGTGCTGATATTATCTTTGTGCCTATATGTGCAATCATTATGATATCAACGTTTAAAGTGCAAAGTAAACTTATTATCAAAGTGCATATATGTCATCATATACGAACCTGAGATTAATTTTCTTGCAGGCATACTCAGTAAATCCCAGCATCATAATAGAATCAGCGAAAGTCTGCACACAACAGGATGAATAAGCAATGTGTAGAAGACAACAGACAGTGAAAATACAAAAGCAAAAATAATAAATAAAAAAGCAATCTATATTGTGAATACGAGATGAGTCCTTGAAAGTGGTTGTGGGAACAGTTCAGTGATGGGGTGAATGAAGCCATTCCTCTGGTTTACCTGTGATGGACTGGGACGTACCTAATACTTTTTGTAGAATTTTCTGCAGGAAGGCTGAAATGTGCTGTGTGTTGTGTGATTACAGTACTGAATTTTGCATCTTGGCCCCAGAGTAACGCTGTTTCGTTTGGCTACATACATGTTTCTGGTTGAATGACAACTACACTTGAACTTGATTTCCACCCTTGTGATACCAGACACATAAAATTGAGAATTCATTTCCTGCATATACTGTGCCTGTCTAAATGCCCCTTTAATACCACTATCATATTTACCTCCGATACCACTCTTCACAGTGAGTCCCAGACACCTACCACTCTGTGTAAGGGAAAGCTTAGCCTACACCTCTCCTTTAAACATCCCCCTTCACACCTTCATTCCTACCCTGGGAAAAAGAGAGTTATAGACTCAGTCAAGTCCATCACGGGCACAACCCTGCCCACCACTGAGGACATCCCTCACCATCTGTGATATGCCCTTTTTGCCTCTCTACCTGAGATATGCCCTTTTTGCCTCTCTACCTGAGACCAATACTCAACAATTTAGGAACAGATTACTGAATGACCAATGAACCCACTATCACTAGCTCATTATTCACAAACACGGGATTCTGCAGATGCTGGAAATCTAGAGTAACACACACAAAATGACGGAGGAACTCAGCAGGTCAGGCAACATCTGTGAAGAGGAATAAAGGGCTGACATTTCAGCCCAAGAGCCTTCTTCAGGGCTGGGAGGGCAGGGGGAAGAAGCCAGAATATGAAGGTGGGGTGAGGGGAAAGCATTCAAGCTGGCTGGTAATAGGTGAGCACATGAACAAAGACGAGCAGGGATCACCGAGAGGGAGCAGCGAGACAGGGTCTCACAGAACTCCCATTGAAGAGAAGATTTAAACCTTCGGGGTGGACATACCTGGAAAAGATTTCACAGTGGAGCAGCAAATCATAGATAGAAGTGATTCTGCAGATGTTGGAAATCCAGAGCAACACACAAAATGCTGAAGGAGCTCAGCAAATCAGGCGGCATCCATAGAGGGGAATAAACAGCTGATGTTTCGGACTGAGATCCTTCATCAGGACTGGAAAGAAGAAGGAAGAAGCCAGAATGAGAGAAGTGTGGTGAATTACTCTTTTTTTTAACATTATTTATTTATATTTGTATTTTATACATTTTATGTCTAGCAGTGTACTGCTACTGCAAAACAACATGTCATATCAAAGTCAAAGTGAAATTTATTATCAAAATACATACTGTATATGTTACCATACACTACCCTGAGATTCATTCTCTTGCAGGAATTTACAGGAAAATAAAGAAATACAATATAATTTGAAATAAAATACATAAACAAAGACTTTCGAACAACCAATGTGCAAAAGAAGATAAATTGTGCAAATAAAAATATAACACGGAGAACATGAGTTGTAAAAAGTCCTTGGGAGTGAGCCTGTAAGTCATAGAATCAGTTCAATGTAGTGGTGAATGAAGCTATCCAAACTGGTTCAGGAGCCTGATGATTGTAGGGCAGGGGTTTGTAACATTTGTTATGGACACCAACCATTAACTGAGATGTCCATGGACTCCAGTTTGGGAGCCCCTGTTGTAGGGTCCTGAACCTGGTGGTGTGGCTCTTGTGCCTTCTGCCCAATGATGGTAGCAAGAAGAGAGCACGGCCTGGATGTTGGGGGTCTTCGACGATGGATGCTGCTTTCTTGTGGCAGTGCTCTATGTAAATATACTCAGGTATGGGATGGGCTTAGTCATGATTTGTGCTGATGGTGATTGTGGAGGAGGTGTCGTTGCCAATCCATACAAACTGGGGTCTGCCAGTGAGGAAATCTAGGATCCAGTTCCACAGTGAGGTATCAAAACCTAGGTCTTGGAGCTTTGCAATGAGTTTTGAGGGGGTGATAGTGTTCAATGCTGAGCTGTACTCAATGAAGAGTAACCTGATGTATGTATCTTCATTGTCCAGGTGTTCCAGAGCTGATTGAAGAGCCAATGAAATGGCCTCTGGTGTTGACCTGTTTTGATAGAGTCTAGAGAATAGGTTTAAGGGGAGAGGGGAAACATTTCAGAAGAACCTGAGAGGCAACTTCTTCATGCAAAGAGTGATATATTTCTGAAACGAGCTGCCAGATGAAGTGGTTGAATAACAGTTAAAAGACACTTGGACAGGTACATGGTTAGGGAGGGTTCAGAAAAGGGTTCCCAACATTTTTATGTCATTGACTCTTGCCATTAGCTGAGGGTTCTGCGGACACCAGGTTGGGAACCCCTGGTTTAGAGGGATATTGGACAAATATGGGCAAACAGGACTAGCTTAGGTGGACATCTTGGTCAGCATGGACAAGTTGGGCCGAAGAGCCTGTTTCCATGAGTCTATTATCCCTAGCCTTGAGAGATTTGTTTGGAGATTGCAGGTTGCAATTTCCTCTTGGAAAGACGAAGGTTCAGGGGAGACAGAATGAAATAACATCAAATGAAATATTTCTGATACAATTTCATATGTTTGAGATACTCCAGAGAACCGTGAAGTGTATAAGAGGCAGATCCCTGCTGTAGTGTACGGAACAGCAGTAATCAGTTACTGACAGCAAGCTTATGATGACATAAGTAGACCATAAGACATAGGAGCAGAAATAGGAAATTCAGACCATCAAATCTTCTCTGCCATTGCATCATGGATAATTTATTATCCCTATCAATCCCATTCTCCTGACTTCTTCCCATAACCTTTAACATCCTGACTAATCAACCTCCACTTTAAATGTACCCAATGACTTGGCCTTCACAGCTGTCTATGGCAATGAATTCCACAGATTCTCCACTCTCTGGCTAAAGAACTTCTTCACAACTCTGTTCTGTCCCCCTATTCCAAGGCTGTGCCCTTTGGTCCTAAACTTACCCACTATTGGAAGCATCCTCTTCACATCCACTCTATCTAGGCCTTTCAATATCCAATGGGTTTCAATGAGATATCCCATCATTCTTCTAAACTCTCGCAAGTACAGGCCCAGATGTATCAAATGTGCTCTTTATACCTCAACCTTTTCATTCTGAAATCTTTCTTGTGAACTTCCTCTGGACTCTAATACCAGCACATCCTTTTGTACATAAGGGGTCCGAACTGCTCACAACACTTCATGGGAGGTCTAACCAATGCCGTATAACTTCCCAGCTTATTATAATGTTAGTTGAAATGTTCAAAACTAAGTAGGTTCTTGACTAATTCAAACCTGCCTACACTGGCTGGAGAGTCAGTAACTAAAAACTTAAATATACAGTATTGGAAAGATGATTTGTGAGGAGGTTGCAAGGACTCAAGGGCTAGTGTTATAGAGAGGTTGGGCAGGCTGGGAATTTATTCCCTGGGGTGTAGGACACTGAGGGATGACCTTATAAGGGTGGTGTAAGGCTATGAGAAGCATAGATACGGTGAATGTAAAATCAAATTCCCTTTGCAGAGTGAAATGACTGTGGGAATGCACAGTAGCATAGCATTTACAGCTTCAGATTTCACCAGTCGGGGGTTCAATTCCCGCTACTGCCTGTAAGGAGTTTGTACATTCTCCCATTAGGTTTCCTCTGGGTGCTCCAGTTTCCTCCCACATTCCAAGAATGTGCAGTGTGGGGTTAGTGATTTGTGGGTATGTAATGTTGGTGCCAGAAGCACGGTGACACTTGCGTGCTGATCCCACGCAATCCTCGCTCATTTAGCGCAAATGACGCATTTCACCGTATGCTGCGATGTATACTACATGTGACAAATAAAGGTAATCGTTTAAGATGAGATGAGATCATAGGTTTAGGATGAGCAGGGGAAGATTTAAAGCAGAGACTTCTTCACTCAGAGTGTGGTCCATATATGGAAAGAGCTGCCAAAGGAAGAGTTTGAGGCAGCTACAATGATGACATTTAAGAGACATTTACAAGCATTTTGTCTGGATGCATTACAGATTGGTATGACAATTGCTCTGTATGTGAATGCAGGAAGCTAAAGAGACACAGCTCAGCACATCACAGGAAACAGCCTCCCCTCCGTGGGCCCTGTTAACACTTCTCACTGCCTTAGTAAAGCTGCCTGCGTAATCAAAGACCCCACCCACCCCGGACATTCTCTCTTTACTCCTCTCCCATCGGGCAGGAGGCACAAAAGCCTGAAAGCACATACCATCAGGCTCAAGGACAGCTTCTGCCCAGCTGTTATAAGACTATTGAGCATAAGACTTAGGACATTAAAGAATTAGGCCACTTGGCTCACTGAATCTGCTCTGCAATTGAAAGGTCCCCTAGTACGATAAGCTGGACTCTTGGCCTCACAACTTACCTCGTTAAGATCGTTCACTTTATCATTTACTTGTCCTCGTCACTTTTACACTTCATTCTACATTGTTATTGTTTTACCTCATTCTTTCTCAACGTGTAATGATCTGATCGGCATGAACAGTATGCAGAACAAACTTTTCACTGTATCTTGGAACATGCAACAATAACAAACCAATACCAATATCAACAGATTAGGATAGGAAACGGTTAGAGCAATCTCCTTTATGCCACGGACCTCTACCATTAAATGAGGGGACCATGGACCCCAGGCTGGGAACCCCTGCTTTAGAGGGACATTATGGGCTGGTACGTCAGCATAGTGGCTAGCACAACACTTTACAGTACCGGCAACCTGGGTTAAATTCCCGGTGGTGCCTGGGAGGAGTTTGTACGTTCTCCCCGTAACCACGTGGTTTTCCTCCAGGTGCTCTGGTTTCCCCCATAGTCCAAAGATGTAGCGATAAGTGGGTTAATGGGTCAATGTAAATTGTCCTGTGATTAGGCTCAGTTAAATCGGGGGCTGCTGGGCAGGCCGCTCGAAGGGATTGCAGCAGTATCTGAATCAATAAATAAACAAGATGATGACCACACTTGGTTTAATTTGCAAATTGCTGTGACCTTGACTGGCAGTGAAGACATATTCAGCAGGAAGGTTACAAAAGAGAATTGGATAAACATTTTAAAAGAAAAGCTTTGTGGGTTGTGGGAAGAGGACAGGGAGGATAATGACCTGGAGAACTCCTTGAAAGATAGATATATGGATATTTTATTGATCCCGAAGGAAATGAGTCTCACAGTAGCATCAGAAGCATACAGATATACAAATATTAGAAGAGAAGTAAGAAATAAGTTATCTCAAACAGTCTCACAGGTGGGGGCACCACTTCCCCAGCCATAGGTTGATTCATTATAGAGCCTAATGGCCGAGGGTAAGAATTACCTCATCTAGCGCTCCTTGGAGCAGTGCAGTTGTGTTAGTCTATAACTAAAAGTCCTCCTCTGTTCAGCCAAGGTGGCACGAAGAGGGTGAGAAACATTATCTAGGATTTCTAGGACTTTCCGTGGGGTCTTGTTCTAGTACCACAGCCTCCAGTGTGTCCAGTTTGACTCCTATACTAACCGAGCCAGCCTTTCTAATGTTCATTGAGCTTGTGTTGACGCCATTGGCTCAGCACACCACCACACAGAAGATTGTACTGGTGACAACAGACTGGTAAAAGATGTGAAAGAGAGGCCTGCGTACTCCAAAAGACCTCAGGAAGCAGAGCTGACTCTGGCCCTTGTCCACAGTCTCTGTGTTGGTGCTCCACTCAAATCTGTCATCCAGGTACACCCCCAGGTAATTGCAGGTCCTCACCACATCCACGTCCTCACCATCAACAGTAAGAGGGAGCAGCACAGGCTTAGTCTTCCTGAAGTCCATCGCCATCTCCTTTGTCGTACTGATGTTGAGCTGCAGATGATTCAGCTTGAACCATTCAACAAAGTCCTCCAGCAGGGCCCTGTATTCATCCTCCTGTTCTCCTTTTGTACTCCCAACTATTGCTGAGGCATCAGAGAATTTCTGCAGATGACGTGACTCAGTGTTGTATCTAAAGTCTGAGGTATAAAGGGTAAACAGGAAGGGAGACAATACAGTCCCCTGTGGTGACCCAGTGCTGCTTATAGCCATGTCTGACACACGGCTCTGAGGCTGCACAAACTGGTCTGCCAGTCAGGTAGTCCATTATGCAGGATACAATGGAAGTGCCAGCCTGCAATGTATGGAGTTTTTCCCCCAGCAATGAGTGCTGTGTGGCATTGAAGGCAAAATCAAAAACCATGACCCTCACAGTGCTGCCCTGCTTATCCAAATGGGAGTCGGCTCTGTTCAGCAGGTAGATGACAGCATCGTCGACTCCAATGTGGGCAAACTGCAGGGTATTGAGGGCTGATATGACCAGGGGTCAGAGGTGAGCCAGGACCTGCCTCTCTAGGGCCTTCACAATATGTGAGGTTAGGGACACTGGACGGTAATCATTCCAGACTTTCGGTCGGCCCTACTTGGGTACTGGGACCACACGTGATGTTTTCCACACAGTCGGGACCCTTTCCAGGCTGAGACTCAGATTGAAAATGCGCTGGAGAACTCCACACAGCTGCTCAGCACACTCCCTCAGGAACTTGGGGTTCACACCATCCAATCCCAATGATTTGCCGTGTCTGAGTTTCCCCAGAGCCCTTCTCACCTGCTCAGTAGTGAAGATGAGTCCATGATGACTGGCGAGTTGGTGGAAGGTGGAGATCAGGACGATAGCAGTTGGTATGTGGAGATGTGAATGGTAGGTGCAGGGCACGGAGGGGTATAGACAGCGTTAGCCTGTGTTGTTCATCCATGTGTTGAATTTGAGGGGGGAGCATTGGATGCCTCAGCACCTGGACTGGTATGCTGAGGGGGGTGTGAAAGGGAGGGCAGTTATCAAACCTACTGAAGGATTGGTTAACCCATTCACGGGTGCATTCTGAGATTCTACAGCTAGGCTGATTGAAGCCAGCGATGCTCTTCATGCCTCTCAACACCTTCCATGTGCTACTCTGCCCAAGCTTGCTCTCCAGCTCTCCCCTGTATTCCTCTTTAGCCACCTTGATCTTCTCCTTCAGCTCCCTCTGCACGTTCCAATTCCTCCCTCTCTCCAAATCTAAAGGTTCTCTTTCTGTGGTTGAGAAGAGCATTTGACCCATGGTTTGTTGCTAGGGAAGCAGCAAACAGTCATTGATGGTGTTACAGTGTCCACACAGAAGTTGATGTGGCCAGTGAGCCCGTGAATGTCCTCCCCATACAGATCACAAAGCACATTCCAGTCATCAAACTCAAAACAGCCCTTCAAGGCCTCAATGGCCTCTGGTATGTGGAGGTGGAAAGAGATAGCACAGGGGCAAATGAACCAAATGCCTCCTACAACTGGATTCTATAGAAACCTGCTCTTCCACATCAGGGTTTCTACAGATGTGTCATGGAGAGCATTCTGACTGGTTACAGGAGCCTGAAGGCACGTACTCAATGATTCAGGAACACCTTCTTCCCCTCTGAATGGAAATTGAACCCATGAACACTACCTCTGTACACTTTTGCACTACTTATTTAATTTACAGGTATTTATTTAATGTACAGGCATATGTACAAAATTAAGGGAGTGAAGTTTAGGGGAGAAATCAGGGGTTAAGTTTTTTTACACAGAGTGCCTGGAATGACTTGCCAGGGATGGTGGTGGAGGCTAAAGCATTAGGAGCATTTAAGAGCCTCTTGGACAGGCACATGGATGAAAGAAAAATGGAGGGTTATGGGGCAGTGAGGGTTTAGTACTTTTTTTTAAGGATTATATGGGTCGGCACAACATGGAGGGCTGAAGGGCCTGTACTGTGCTGTAGTGTTCTATAGTTAACTATATACGAGGGGTGATTGATAGGTTCGTGGCCCAGGGTAGAAGAAGTAAATTTTAGAAAACCTAGCACATTTATTTTTCAAAATAGTCCCCTCCTACATTTACACACTTAGTCCAGCGATCATGGAGCATACGGATCCCTCCTTTGTAGAAGTCGATGTCTTGGTCCACAGCATGGGTGATGTTATTAGCTTCAAACTTTCTGCATAATCACTCAGAGTTGACCCGCACGAGCATGTAATGAGAGCTGTATAACTCATCTCTTTCTACCTTAGGCCATGAACTTATCAATCACCCCTGCTGTGGACCACCTGAGGGTCCAAGACGCTCAACGTGCAGTTCAACTCTTTGAGTGATTATGCAGAAAGTTTGAAGTTAATAACTCGTCTCCTTCTACCTTAGGCCACAAACTTATCAATCACCGCTCGTATATAAAACTTGCTGTAATCCAGTTCTTTTATTAAGTATTCCAATGTACTGCCATTGTAAAACAACATAATTCATGACATACTGTATGCTGGTGATAATAAACACAATTCTGATATATTGCTCTGAGTGTGTAGCAAATCCGAATCAGGTTTATTATTATTGACAGTGTCTCTATTTTATTTCTTATCAGTTTACATAGATCAGACATTTCACCAAAAACGTGAACAAACTTCTATAGATGCACAGTGGAGAGTATCCTATCTAGTTGGTGTTGTGTATTTAGTATTTCAGTATTATTTGAGTGATCTTGTAAATATATTGTTTGATTAACCATTCTTTGTTGTTTAAATAATTCATTATAGTTATATATAAAAATATGTTCATTGTATACATCATGACACTGTGACATCTCGCTTAAAGTAATGAATGAAGATTTTCTTCTAAGTAGTTTAATGTTTTGGAGTTACAAAACATAACAATTGCATCATGGCCTAATATGGAAACACCAATACCCTTAAATGGAAAAGCCTAAATGGAAAAGTAGTGAATATAGCCCTGTTCATCACAGGAAAAGCTCTTCCCACACTGAGCTCAGGTTACATGGAATGCTGCTACAAGAAAGCAACAACAACCTCTCACTTCCCATCAGCAAAACCAAAGAGCTGATTATCAACTACAAGAGGGAAAAAGCAGAGGTCCATGAGCCAGCCCTCATTATGGGAATGGAGGCAGAGAGGATCAGTAGCTTTAAGTTCCTTTGCGCCAAGATTATAGAAGATCTGTCCTGGGTCCAGCATGTAAGTGTCACCACAACAATGGCACGTTGTGCCTCTATGTTCTCAGAAGTATGCATAGATTTGGCATGTCACCAAAAACTGAGACAAGCTTCTATGGTTGCACAGTAGACAGTATCCTAACTGATTGCATCATGGTCTAGTATGGAAAGCCAATGCCCAGGAATAGAAAAGTCAACAGCAAATGGCAGATATAGCCCAGTACATCACAGATAGAGTCCTCCCCATTATTTTAGCAAGGCATTTGACAAGGTACCTCATGCATCATGACACTATGTGACACCTCGCTTAAAGTAACAAACAAAGATAAGTAACATTGAGAAAGTAAGGAGGCATGGGATCCAAGGGGACCTTGCTTTGTGGATCCAGAACTGGCTTGCTCACAGAAGGCAAAGAGTGGTTGTAGACGGGTCATATTCTGCATGGAGGTCGGTGACCAGTGTTGTGCCTCAGGGATTTGTTCTGGGACCCTTACTCTTTGTGATTTTTATAAATGACCTGGATGAGGAAGTGGATGGATGGGTTAGTAAGTTTGCTGATGACACAAAGGTTGGGGGTGTTGTGGATAGTGTGGAGGGCTGTCAGAGGTTACAGCCGGACATTGATAGGTTGCAAAACTGGGCTAAGAAGTTCAACCCAGATAAGCGTGAGGTGGTTCATTTTGGTAAGTCAAATATGATGGCAGAATATAGTATTAATGCTAAGATTCTTGGCTGTGTGGAGGATCAGAGGGATCTTGGGGTCCGAGTCCATAGGATACTCAAGGCAGCTGTGCAGGTTGACTCTGTGGTTAAGAAAGCATACAGCGCATTGGCCTTCATCAGTCGTGGGATTGAGTTTAGGAGCCGAGAGCTATATAGGACCCTGGTCAGACCCCACTTGGAGTACTGTGCTCAATTCTGGTCACCTCACTACAGGAAGGATGTGGAAGCCATAGAAAGGGTGCAGAGGAGATTTACAAGGATGTTGCCTGGATTGGGGAGCATGCCTTATGAGAATAGGTTGAGTGAACTTGGCCTTTTTCCCTTGAAACAACAGTGGATGAGAGGTGACCTGATAGAGGTGTTTAAGATGATGAGAGGCATTGATTGTGTGGATAGCAGAGGTTTTTTCCCAGGGCTGAAATGGCTAGCATGAGAGGGCACAGTTTTAAGGTGCTTGGAAGTAGGTACAGAGTGGATGTCAGGGGTAAGTTTTCTACGCAGAGTGGTGAGTGTGTCACATGGGCTGCTGGCAATGGTGGTGGAGGTGGAAACAATTGTGTCTTTTAAGAGACTCCTGGATAGGTACATGGGGCTTAGAAAAATAGAGGGCTATGGGTAACTCTAGGTAATTTCTCAGGTAAGGATATGTTTGGCACAGCTTTGTGGGCTGAAGGGCCTGTATTGTGCTGTAGGGTTTCTATGTTTCTATATTTCAGTACACCATGGATTCTGGTTAATTGGAACATATTGGGATCAGTACATTTTGGCCCAATTAAGCAGGTGCCCAATTAGCCAAAGTTTCATGGAAATAGTTAAAAGGTATAAGAAAGACAAACTACCATTTAACTGAGTAACAAATTATGTAATTAAATGAAATACAGAACAAATTAGAACACTACCAATACCTCTACAGTACAATATAACTGTGTATTAGTTCCTAATAGTTATCGATGGAGGAATTCATCTGTCATGTTCTTTTGATTGACTACCTTCCTACAATGCTTTAAATGATTGAACCCCCCAAATCTTCATTTTCATTGTGACATTCACAATGATTGTCGATACTTTCCTGATTCCTAACTTGATGAAGTCATGAAAATGTTTCATTTTCACTTACGGCTGTCTCTGGCATCTCTAAGTCTGATTGCTTGAATCCATAGTGAGCAGTTCTGAATGGTCACCAACTATCAGTGACAAAAATCATTGCCTTTTGAACACAAGCACACACAACTGACACTATTTAAAAGCTGATCGCACTACACACAGTGTAGTGTCTAATGGCCATGCAAGAGCACGCGACTGATGCCTATCAGAAACTGTTCAGTAACAGTCTCCTGCCCAAATTAAGCAGCATTGTGCCTCAAATAGATGATGGGAATCTCGGCTATTTGCATGATTTTGTTTTTGATTTGGAGTTGTCTCAAATAAATGGCTGTCCCAATTAACCAATGCCTCAATTAACCACAACACAACATACTTACATAGAGCGCTGCTTTAAGAAAGCAGCATCGATCGTCAAGGACCCCCACCATCCAGGCCATGCTCTCTTCTCACTGGAGTTACAGGAGCCTTAAGTCCCACAACAGCAGGTTCAGGAACAATTACCCTTCAACCATCAGGCTCCTGAACCAGTGAGGATAACTTCACTCACTTCAACTCTGAACTGATTCTAACACCTATAGACTGACTTTCAAGGAGTTTTTACAACTCAGGTTCTCAGTATTTTTATTTGCATAGTTTGTCTTTTTTTTTGCACATTGATTGCTTCTCAGTCTTTGTTTATGTAATCTTTTTTTCATAAATCATATTGTATTTAAAATTTTTTTCTTGTAAATGCCTTCCAGAAAAGTAATCTCAAGGTAGTACATGGTAACATATAAGTACTTCGATAATAAATTTAGTTTGAACTTTGAACTTTTGAACTTTGAACACGTCTCCAAAGCACCGTCTCCATAGCAACCTTCCTGTATAACTCTGTGAATGCAAATCCTAGCATTCAGAACATAGATACAATTTTCTTTGCTATCTCCCCATCAAAGTATTGTTAATTGCTCCATACCTTATAATGTTCTGGCTGGGTTGCAGACGAGACAGGGAAAGCTGCAGACAATATCCACAAGAAAATGAAAATCAGGGTTGTATGCAGTGACATACACTATATGTACTTTGATAATACATTTACTTTGAACTTTGATATTTACTTTACGTCAAATGTGTGATGATTTGCAGAAGCCTGCTGCCAAGGCAAGGCATCTGAGATTGGGTGGAGAGGCCTCGACTCCTGGGTGTGTGTGGGGAGGGCTGAGGGGAGTCTGAGCAGGATCTCCGAAATAGAAGTGCTGGTAATCTTTGGAAATCAGTCCCAATTCAGGGTTCGGACCCGGAATGTCAACAATCCCTCACATCTCCCGCCCCTTCCACAGATGCTGCCTGACGCATTGAGCTCCTAGAGCTGATTGTGTGTTAACGCATGTATTGACCCTTCAGCATACAATGTTGTGCCGGATTTTTAACCTACTGTAAAGTCAATCTGACCCTTCCCTCCCATATTTCCCTCCAATTCACCCATGTGCCTATATAAGAGTCTCTTAAATGCCCCCAATTTGCCTGCCTCTACCATCATCCCTGGGAGTGTGCCACACACCCACTACTCTCTATGTTTGAAACTTACCTCTGACAACCCCCTATACTTCCCTCCAATTACCTTAAAAATTCTGTCCTGGGAAAAAGACCCTGGCTATCCATTCGATAAATGCCTCTTATAATCTTATACGTCTCTATCAAGTCATCTCTCCTTCAGTCCAAAGAGAAAAGCTCCAGCTCACTCAACCTATCCTCATAAGACATGCTCTTTAATCCAGGCAATATCTTGGTAAATCACCTCTACACTCTCTCTAAAGCTTCCACATCCTTCCTATAATGAAGTGACCAGACCTAAACTTGTGTTGCTTCACGAGTGTATGGTTGGATTATCCTTTTGAGTTTTTGGGTAATATTGTAGGAGGCAACAAGGAGATATACAGGAGTGGTTGAGTGGTGTCAAAAGAACAAACTTGCACTGAGCAGCAATAAGAGTAAGGGATTGATTGTGGACTTCAGGAAGGAGAAGTCTAGGGAGCTCACACCAGTCCTCAATGAGGGTATCAACAATGGAAAAGTAAGCAGTTTCAAATTCCTGGGCAACGGTGTCTCTGAGGATCTACTGCATTCTGGGCCCAACGTATTGATACAATCACAAAGCAGACACGCCAGCAGCTATATTTCATTAGGAGTTTGAGGAGGTTTGGAATGTCACCAAAGACTAGCAAATTTTATTCAGATGTTCCATACAGAGCATTCTGACTGGTTGCATCACCGTCTGGTATGGAGGGGCCACCACAGAGGATCAGAAAAAGCTGCAGAGGGTTGTAAACTCAGCCAGATCCTTCATGGGAACTAGCATCCCCACCATGAAGGACATCTTCAAAATGCCATGGACCAATACCATTAAGCAAGGAGTCTGTGGACCTCAAGTTGGGAACCCCTGATTTAAGGTGAGAGGGGACAAGTTCAAAGGAGATGTGTGAGACAACTGTTTTTACACAGAGAGTGGAGGATGCCCAGAATATGCTGCCACAGGTGGTGGTGGAGACGGATATGATAAGAGGCTCTTTGACAGGCACATGAATATGCATTGACAGGAGGGGTATGGACATTGTACATGCAGAAGGGACTAGTTGAGTGAGGTAGTTAATTACCGGTTAACTAGCTTGGCTCAACATCATGAGCCAAAGCGTCCGTTCCTGTGCTGAACAGTTAGTTGTATGTAGTCAGGATCACTGGGCCAGATAATACCAGGAATTTCAGCTACATGATAAAACAACAGTGGAGGCTCAGTGGACAGAGGTTGTGGTTCAGAATCCCATAAGTTCAGCAATTAGGCCATTCAGCCCATCAAATACGCACCACCATTCTATCATGGCTGATTTATTATCCCTTGCAACAACTGACTTCCTGACTTCTCCCCATAATCTTTGATGCCCTTACTAATCAAGAACCTATCAATCTCCACTTTAATTATACCCAATGATTTGGTCTCCATGGTCGTCTGTGGCAATGAATTCCACAGATTCATCACCCTCTGGCTACAGCTCATCTCTGCTCGAAAGAGATGTCTCTCTATTCGGAAATGATTCTACGGGTTATAAAATCAATTCAGTGTTGAGGTGAGTAACTCTAGTAGTTCAGGAACCTGATGGTTGAAGGGTAATAGCTGTTCCTGAACCTGGTGGTGGGGGTCTAAGGGCTGATTTACACTTGTGCATACAGGCTACGCCGCAGCCTACGCCTACGCCGTAGCCCTGATTTTCACTTCTGCATCGCTCTATGCCGTAGCGAGCGTGCGTTGGTGTGCACCAAAACGCTAGTTGGCGGTGGGGTTTCTATGCCACTGTGTTGAGCTTCTTCGTGAGAGACATGGACGAGGAAATGCATTTCAAACATTTTCGCATGTCAGCAGGTAGATTTGACGATTTGGTTCATCTATTTCGTGTCGGTGTACGCACAGCCTACAGACATGGCGGAGAGGAAGCAACTGGAAATGTGTAGGAGGAAATGCAATGCTACCAAGCAGACCAATCACAGTTGTTGCGGTCTGTGTCGCCGCGATGCGTGAGTAACTTTTCCGGAGAGGTGCACGTCACTCTACAGTGTAGGGTACGGCGTAGGGTATGCGTTAGCTATGGCATCGATGTGACGCACAAGTATAAATCAGCCTTAAGGCTCCTATAGCTCCTTTCCAATGGCAGCAGAGAGAAGAGAGCATGGCCCGGATGGTGGGAGTGCTTGATGATGGATGCTGCTTTCCTGTGGCAGCACTCCTTGCAGCATTTGTGTTGCATGTTTCCACTGTCCCCACGTGCTTTACCATTCATGAAGTATGGGCTGCAGCAACAACCTCTTTGCTGCAGTAACTTGGGGGTGGGGGGGGGGGGGGTCAGGGTCACGAGGTATCCATGGAGGGAATGGAACTGTCAACGTTTCAAGTTGTGGGCATGCAATGTTGGCACTGGAACGTGTGGCAAGGCTTGAGGGCTGCCCTGGAACATCCTTGAGCTGTTAACGCAAACGACACATTTCGAGACACTGCATCACGACCAGACCTCTGCATTGCCACTTGACTGATTTGTGGTGTGGTCAGTCATACGTTTCCCAAGGGCAAATAGAGATGGACATTAAATGCTGATGCTGATACCTACACCCAGGGTATGATCTTACAATGATCTTCTATTTATGACCTCTGAGATTTCCTCTATTTCAAAGGCAACACGTCAAAACTTCTTCATTTCCAAGTATCCTGAGGTCACGAAAGGCAGGCTATAAATGTAAGTCTTTTTTTAACACTCCCTTCCCCAATTTGTTTCTGGAGGTCAATAAGATTTAAAACAAGTTTTCAGAGTGCATATATGTCACCATATACAACCTTGAGATTCACAGTAAATACAAAGAAACTTAAAAAAAATTAAATAGGCAATGAATATCAAGAACATGAGACAACAAATCCTTGAAAGTGAGTCCATAGGTTGTGGGATCAGTTCAGTGTTAGGGACGGATAAAGGGGATGCAGTGGATGTTGTATATTTGGACTTTCAGAAGGCCTTTGACAAGGTGCCACACATGAGGCTGCTTACCAAGTTAAGAGCCCGTGGTATTACAGGAAAGTTCTATGGTTAGAGCATTGGCTGATTGGAAGGAGGCAGCGAGTGGGATTAAAAGGATCCTTGTCTGGTTGGCCGCCAGTGACTAGTGGTGTTCCGCAGGGGTCGGTGTTGGGACCGCTTCTTTTTATGCTGTATATCAATGATTTAGATGATTAAATAGACGGTTTTGTTGCCAAGTTTGCAGATGATATGAAAACTGATGGACGTGCAGGTAGTGTGGAGGAAACAGGAAGGCTGCAGGAGGACTTAGACAGATTAGGAGAATGGGCAAGAGAGTGGCAAATGAAAGACAAGGTTAGAAAAGGCATGATCATTCACTTCACCTCTTTCACCTCAGATGGTTGAAGATGTTTGGTATGGGTCCCCAAATCCTAAGAACTTTCCACAGGGGCACAATTGAGAACATCCTGACTGGCTGCATCACTGCCTGGTATGGGAACTGTACTTCCCTCAATCGCAGGACTCTGCAAAGCTCAGCACATCTGTAGATGTATACTTCCAATTATTTAGGACATTTACCAAGACAGGTGTGTAAAAAGGGCCCAAAGGATCGTTGAGGACTTGAGTCACCCCAACCACAAACTGTTCCAGCTGCCACCATCCGGGAAACGGTACTGCAGCACAAAAGCCAAGAACAACAGGCTCCAGGACAGCTTCTTCAACCAGGCCGTCAGACTGGTTAATTCATGCTGACACGACTGTATTTATATGTTATATTGTTGTACATACTATTTGTTACAAGTTACTGTAAATTCCACATTGCAGATTTAGACAGAGACGTAATGTAAAGATTTTTACTCCTGTATATGAAGGATATACGTAATATAGTCAATTCAATTCAATTCTTTTGGTAATAGAAATAAATGTGTGGACTATTTTCTAAACAGGGAGAAAATCTAAAAATCTAAGATGCAAAGGGCTGCTTAAGGTTTACTTGCAGGTTGAGTCGGAGGTGAGGAAGCTAAATGCGTTGTTAACATTGATCTAAAGAGGTCTTGAATACAAGAGCAGGGATGTGATGCTGAGGCTTTATAAGGCACTGGTGAGGCCTCACCTTGAGTATTATGAACAGGTTTGGGACCCTCATCTTAGAAAAGATGTGCTGGCATTGGAGGGGGCCCAGAGGAGGTTCACAAGGATGATTCCAGGAATGAAAGGGTTATCATTCGAGGAAAGTTTGCTGGCTCTGGATCTGTACTTGCTGGAATTCAGAAGGATGAGGGGGGAATCTCACTGAACCCTTTCAAACGCTGAAAGGCCAAGACAGAGTAGATGTGGAAAAGATGTTTCCCATGGCGGAGAGTCTAGGACAAGAGGGCACAGCCTCAGGATAGAGGGGTGCCCTTTCAAAACAGAGATGCGGTGAAATTTCTCTAGCCAGAGGGTGGTGAATTTGTGGAATTTGCTACCACAGGCAGCTGTGGAGGCCAGGTCGTTGGCTGTATTTAAGGCAGAAAATAATAAGTTTTTGATTGGACCTGGCATTAAAGGTTATGGGGAGAAGGCCGGGGTATGGGGTTAAGGAGGGGAAAAAAGGATCAACCATGACAGAATGGTGGAGCACACTCAATGGGCCAACTGGCCTAATTTGGTTCCTATGTCATATGGTCTTATGGAGTAAAGTTATCCACACCAGTTCAAGAGCCTGATGGTTAAAGAGACAGCACGATAGAGAACACTGAGGCACATAGACATTGCCTTCAATTACAGAAAGGTCTCCATTACATTTTTACGGACACATTATAAATATCGTCTTTATTTTGAATTCTCCTCTTCCCAGCGCTGACTTCAAACCTGACCACAGGCGACCGACCTTCACAGTACTGAACCGCCATGACCTTGCTTACAATTCCTTTACGTGAATCAATAACCAGAACCTTCAACAGCCAAGGTCAAAGGGGGGAGGGAAATGGAAGTTAAGGGAACACAAAGTGCTGTCTCATAGATTTGCCAGGAGCCTGAGATTTAGCTGAGGATGGCAGTCACTTCAGTAATGCTACTAAAAGGGAAACGCATTATCCTGAAGGCTACTAATTAATGACATTAGAGTGGAATGTCGCCACAAAGAAAAGAGAGTGGAAAATATAATGTGAAGTCACAATGCTTTAGCTCTCTCCTTCGGGTACACAGCACAACATAAAGGTTTTATAACGAGTAGTCAAAACTGCCCAATACATCCCTGGCACTGGCTAACCCACCATCAAGGACATATATATAGAAAGGTGCCAGAAAAGGGACAGTAACATCATGAAGGATCCCCCCACCCTGCTCGTGGACTGTTTGACGCCAGGACCATCACATTCAGAAAGTTACTTACCCAAACAGTAAAGCTGATCAACAACCCCCCCACAAACCCACCCCTCCACACCCCCAACTACCACCACTTTATCATTTCCTGTCAGTAACCTAAAGTAGACACACCTATGCCTATCATCACTTTATTTACATACAATCAATCCATGTATATAATCTATCTTATACATTTATATTTATTAAGTTTTTAAGTCTTTATCTTAGTGTGTTTCTATACGCTGCATCGGATCTGGAGTAACAATTATCTTGTTCTTCTTTACATTTGGAAAAAGACATTAAACAATCATGAACCTTAAATCTGCACTGCTCAGCTGATGAGTCCGGAGTTGGGTTCCGCAAAACAGAGTGAATAAGTTCAAAGATAAAGAATAAAAGATTAGCTTTATTTGTCGCAAGTACATCAAAACATACAGTGAAATACGTTGCCAGCATTGGAGACACAGTGGGGGCAGGCTGTAAATGTCACTACATTTCCAGCACCAGCACAGCGTGGCCTTTACCTAACCTACACGCCTTTGGAGTGAGGGAGGAAACCGGAGGATGTGGGGGAACTCACAGGTCACAGGGAGAACGTACAAGCTCCTTAAGGACTGCGGCAGGAATTGAACCCTCATAGAACAGTATAACACAGCACTGCATCGGGCCCTTTGATCTACAATGTTGTGCTGAACCATTTAAATTAGTAATTAAATGGCCAACTAAACTAATTCCTTCCGCCTACACAATGTCCTTATCCTTCCATTTCCCTCACAATCATGTGCCTATCTAAATGTCCCTTAAAAGTCCCTAATGTATCTGCCTCCACCACCTCCCCAGGCAGCTCATTCACGGCACCCATCACTCTCTGTGTAAAAAAACCTTGCCGCTCTCATCTCATAGAAACATAGGAATATAGAAAACTACTGCACAATACAGGCCTTTCGGCCCACAAAGCTGTGCTATGTCCCTAGCTTAGAAAGTACCTAGGGTTACCCATAGTCCTCTATTTTTCTGAGCTCCATGTACCTGTCCAGGAGTCTCTTAAAAGACCCTATCATATCTACCTCCATCACTGCCACTGGCAGCCCATTCCACGCACTCACCACTCTCTGTGTAAAAAACACTTACCCCTGACATCTCCTCAGTACCTACATCAAAGCACTTTAAAACTGTGTCCTCTCATGCTGGCCATTTCAGCCCTGGGGAAAAGCCTCTGACTATCCACACAATCAATGCCTCTCATCATCTTATACACCTCTATCAGGTCACCTCTCATCCTCCGTCGCTCCAAGGAGAAAAGGCCGAGTTCACTCAACCTCTTCTCATAAGGCATGCTCCCCAATCCAGACAACATCCTTGTAAATCTCCTCTGCACCCTTTCTATGGCTTCCATATCCTTCCTGTAGTGAGGTGACCAGAACTGAGGACAGAACTCCAAGTGGGGTCTGATCAGGGTCCTATATAGCTCAATATTACCTCTCGGCTCCTAAATTCAATTCCACGATTGATGAAGGTCAATACACCATACACCTTCTTAACCACAAAGTCAACCTGCACAGCAGCTTGGAGTGTCCTATGGACTCAGACCCCAAGATCCCTCTGATCCTCCACACTACCAAGAGTCTTTCCATTAATACTACATTCTGCCATCATATTTGACCTGCTAAAGTGAATCACCTCATGCTTATTTGGGTTGAACTCCATCTGCCACTTCTCACCCAGTTCTGCATCCTATCAATGTCCTGCTGTAACCCCTGACAGCCCCTCCACACTATCCACAACACCCACCTTTGTGTCATCAGCAAATTTACAAACCCATCCATCCACTTCCTCATCCAGGTCATTTATAAAAATCACAAAGAGCAAGTAAGGATCCCAGAACAGATCCCTGAGGCACACCACTGGTCACCAACTTCTATGCAGAATATGACCCGTCTACAATCACTCTGAATTCTGTGGGCAAGCCAGTTCTAGATCCACAAAGCAACGTCCCCTTGGATCCCATGTTTCCTTACTTTCTCAATAAGGCTGGCATGGGCTACCTTATCAAATGCCTTGCTGAAATCCATATACACTACATCTACTGCTCTACTTTCATCAATGTGTTTAGTCACATCCTCAAAAAAATTCAATCAGGCTCGTAATGCACGACCTGCCTTTGAAAAAGCCATGTTGACTATTCCTAATCATATTATGCCTCTCCAAATGTTCATAAAACCTGCCTCTCAGGATCTTCTCCAACAACTTACCAACCACTGAAGTAAGACTCACTGGTTTATAATTTCCTGGGCTATCTCTACTCCCTTTCTTGGATAAGAGAACAACATCCGCAACCCTCCAATCCTCTGGAACCTCTCCCGTCCCCATTGATGATACAGAGATCATTGCCAGAGGCTCAGCAATCTCCTCCCTTGCCTCCCACAGTAGCCTGGGGAATATCTCGTCCGGTTACAGTGACTTATCCAACTTGATGCTTTCCAAAAGCTCCAGCACATCCTTTTTCTTAATATCTACATGCTCAGGCTTTTCAGTCCACTGTAAGTCATCACTACAATCGCTGAGATCCTTTTCCATAGTGAATACTGAAGCAAAGTATTCATTAAGTACCTCTGCTATCTCCTCCAGTTCCATACAAACTTTTCCACTGTCACATTTGATTGGTCCTATTCTCTCACGTCTTATCCTCTTGCTCTTCACATACTTGTAGCATGCCTTGGGGTTTTCCTTAATCCTGTCCGCCAAGGCTTTCTCATGGCCCCTTCTGGCTCTCCTAATTTCTTTCTTAAACGCCTTCCTGCTAGCCTTATAATCTTCTAGATCTCTATCATTACCTAGTTTTTTGAACCTTTCGTAAGCTTTTCTTTTCTTCTTGACTAGATTTACAACAGCCTTTGTACATTTTCTTTGAAACTACCCCCTCTCACCTTAAATGCATGGTATTGGGCATTTAAATCTGATCTTACTGCTGGTGCTCTAATAGTGTTACACTACCCTACCGCTTCACCCATCAATGTTCAAACCACCAGCAACAGGTCCCAGAACATCCACATTCCCACCCCACCCATTCAGTCCCAGTGACAGGAAAAAAGGAATTATAGGTGCAAACAGAAAACCATCATCCACTATATAATCAGCTATTCAAACACACCCATACAAAGTAAAACTTCCTCTGCAGCAGGGGTTCCCAGTCTGGGGTCCACAGATCCCTTGCTTAATGGTATTGGTCTATGGCAAAAAAAAACCCTGGTCTGCACATTCTCTCACGTTCTGCTGAGAGTGTGGGCTTTGTGAGTCCCTTGTGGCTGAGGTGAAAGGTGGATGTGGGGCAGGGAATGAGTACACTGACCGTGGGATGGGGAGGCTGGCGCAGGAACAGCAGCTGAGAGAAGATGGACTGAATGGCCTATTTCTGGACATAACATTACTTGCAATCGTTTGGCTCAGATTCATTTATTTATCACGTACACTGAAACAGACAGTGAAATGTGTCGTTTGCATTAAAGACCAACACCTGCTGGGGGGCAGCCTGCATGCGTCACCACACATTCTGGCACCATCGTAGCATTCCCACAATGCTCAGCAGAACAACAGAAGCAACAACAAGAACAACAGGAAAACAAGTCCTTTTCAACCACCTCTCACACACACAGCCAGACCTCCAACCCCAGGACAGGCTGCCTCTGGACCTACAGTCCTCGTCCCTGGACCCTCAGCCTCTCAGACATCAGGCCATTAACCTCCAGTCCTTGGCCCTGGATTCTCAGGATCAGAGACATCAAGACTTTAAACCTCCGGACAAGCCAACCCAATCTTCAGGACTTGCCAACTTCAGTTTTTAACCTTCAGCTTTTCCCTCCAGACTTTGCTGGACTATGGGCGTTGACTGCTGGACTTTCCAATCATGAGTTTAACCCTCAGAACTCAACACCAGTACTTGCTGATCATGGGTTTGACCTTTGGGCCTCAACCCCAGGACTTACCAATCATGGATTTGACCTCGACCCCAGAATTCACCAAACACAGGGCTGTGGCTTCTGGATCTGCACAGATCTCCGACCCCCATGTCCAATCCAATTGTCCTTGCCTCACTGAAGCTCTCTGAACCACTTACAAGGTAGCAAAGGGGAAAATGATGGAATACTGTCCATTTGCCTAGATGAAGACTGCACCAGCAAAATGCTCTCAGAATTGTAATGCCTGCACTGTTTTGTGCACTTTATGCAGTCCTGGGTAGGTCTGTAGTCTAGTGTTGTTGTTGTGTGTGCTTTTTTTTCCGTGTTTTTTTTACGTAGTTCAGTCTAGTTTTGTACTGTGTCATGTAGCACCATGATCCTGAAAAACGTTGTCTCGTTTTTACTGTGTACTGTACCAGCAGTTATGGTTGAAATGACAATAAAAAGCGACTTGACTTGACTTGAGAAGCTACAAAAGCCTGTAAGCAGGTACCAGCAGGCTCAAAAACAGCTTCTACCCCCTTTTTATCCAACTCATGAACACAGACTCTAAAACCAGACAGCAAAGGTTAAAGGTGAGGGAGAAGAATCTTAAAAGGGGATCTGAGGGTAGCTTTTTCACGCCGGGAGTAGTTAGTATCTCGAATGAGCTTCCGAAGGAGGTGTTGGAGGCAGGAACAGTTCCTTTCACTGGGCGGAAGATATAACAGAGTGTAAGCACGTACCACCAGGCTCAAGGACATCTTCTATCCTGCCATTAATAAGATGATGAGAGGCATTGATTGTGCGGATAGTCAGAGGCTTTGTCCCATGGTTGAAATGACTGCCACAAGAGGGCTCCGGTTTAAGGTGCTTGGAAGTAGGTACAGAGAAGATGTCAGGGGTAAGTTTTTTACGCAGACAGTGGTGAGTGCGTGGAATGGGCTGCCAGTGACAGTGGTGGAGGTGGATACGATAGGGTCTTTTAAGAGGCTCCTGGATAGGTACATTGAGCTTAGAAAAATAGAGGGCTATGTGTAACCCTAGTCATTTCTAAGGTAGGGACGTGTTCGGCACAATTTTGTGGGCCGAAGGGCCTGTATTGTGCTGTAGGTTTTCCATGTTTCTAAGACTCTTGTACAGTTCCCTAGTATAACAAGATGGACTGCCAATCTTACAATTTACCTCGTTAGGATCTAACACCTTATTGTCTTCCTGCACTGCACTTTCTCTTTAAAGTGTAACCCTGTGCAGCTGTTACATTTTATCCTGCATTGTTATTGTTTTACCTTGTTCTACCTCAATGCACAGTGTAATGAACTTATCTGTATGAAAAGATCTGTATCTCTGTAATGGCCTGTTCTAGCTCAATGCACTGTGTAATGATTTAATCTGTATAAACAGTACACAGTTCAAGACAAGCTTTCTCTGTATCTCAATACATGTGACAATAAATCCCCAAATCCATTCCACTAACTCTCAAGCGGTTTGACACCAAACACAGTAAAGCATGGGAGTAAAATTAGGTCATTCAGCCCATCAAATCTGCCCTGCCATTCCATCATGGCTGATTAATTATCCTTCTCAACCTCATTCTCCTGCCTTCTTCCTGTAACCACTGACTGCCCGATTAATCAAGAACCCATCTACCACCAGACAAAATATACTCAATGACTCAGTCCCCCTAAGCTGTCTGTGGTAATTCCACAAATTCAGCATCCTCTGGCAAAAGAAATCTTCCCTCATCTCTGTTCTAAATAGATGCCCCTCTATTCTGAGGCTGTGCCCTCTAGTCCTAGCATCCCCCACTATAGGAAAAATCCTCTCCACATCCTCTCTATCAAGGCCTTTCAACATTCAATTGGTTTTGATGAGATCTCACCTCATCCTTCTAAATTCCAGCAAGTACAGGCCCAGAGCCTTCAAACACTCCTGGAAAGCATTAATGCTTTCATTCCTGCGATAATTCTCGTGAACTTCTTCCGGACCCTCTGGAATGCTAGCATGTCTTTTCTAAGATACGGGACCCAAAACTGCTCACTATACTCCAAGTGCAGTCTGACCAATGCCTGTTAAGCCTCAGGATTACATGCTTGCTTTTGTTTTCCAGTCCTCTTGAAATGAATGCTAACACTGCATTTGCCTTCTTCACCACCGACTCAACCTACAAGTTAACCTTTAGGGAATCCTGCAAGAGGACTCCCAAGTCCCTTTGCCCTTCTGATTTCTAAATTTTCTTTGTTTATAAAATAGTCTACATCTTTATTCCTGCTACCAAAGTGCATGACCATACACTTCCCTACTCTATATTCCACCTGCCACTTCTTTTCCCATTCTCACAATCTGTTCAAGTCCTTCTGTGGACTCCTTGCTTCCTCAACACTATCGATGCCTCCAACTATCTTGGTATCATCTGCAAACTTGGCCACCAAACCATCAATTCCATCATCCAAATCCTTGATATATAATGTGAAAAGAAGAGGTTCCAACATTGGCCACAGTGGAACACCACTAGGCACAGTCAGCCAACTAGAAAAGGTTCCCTTTATTCCCACTCAGTGCCTCCTGCCTATCAGTCAATCTTCTCTTGACTGCTACTGCATCCTCCACGCTGAATGTGGACTCCATCCTCTGCTGGAGCTCCATGGATGCAGTGTGTCCTGTCTACAAACAGAAGAACAATTACTTTGACAGAATGCTGAAAGAACTCAGCAGTATCTATTGAAGGGAATAAACAGTCGGCATTTTGAGCTGAGATCCTTCATCAGGACTGGAAAAGAAGGGAGGGAGAGAAGCCAGAATAAGACAGTGGGGAGTGAGGGAGGGAAAAACCAAAATAAAGAGAAAAGATTCTGCAGGTGCTGGAAATCCTGAGCAACGCACACAAAATTATGAAGGAGATTAACAGGTCAGGCGGCATCTATGGAGGGGAATAAACAGTTGAGGTTGCGGGCTGAGTCCTTTCATCAGCGGTGGAGAGGCAAAGCTCAGAGGACTGCTGCCACCAAGGACAAAGAAGTAGTCACAGTGGACCAACATTATCAGCAGGTAACTCTCCAAGTGCACACCAGCCTGACCTAGAAATATATTTCTGGTCTATTTTGTCTGTTGCTCTGGATTTCCAGCATCTGCAGAAACTCTTGTGTTTACAGGCTTTCATTCCTTCGCCAACAGTACTATAGAAGCATCTTCACCAAAAGGAAGAGTGCTAACCACAACACTCCCAAAAATGGGACACTGAACGACAGCATTGTTAGTGACCATCTATCCCATAAATCAGTGACATAGAGACACAATGGCCACTTTATTAGGTACACCTGCTCCTTGATGCAAATATCTAATCAGCCAATCATGTGGCAGCAACTCAATGCATTAAAGCATGTTGAAGAGTTTCAGCCTGGGGAAGAAATTTGATATAAGTGACTTCGACTACTGGGGCCAGGCGGGATGGTTTGAATATCTCTGAACTGCTGATCTCCTGCAATATTCACACACAACAGTCTCTAGAGTTTATAGAAAATGGTGCGATAAACAAACAAACAAAAAAAATTCAGCAGTGAGTCCTGACGAAGGGTCTCGGCCTGAAACATCGACAGCGCTTCTCCTTATAGATGCTGCCTGGCCTGCTGTGTTCCACCAGCATTTTGTGTGTGTTGTTTGAATTTCCAGCATCTGCAGATTTCCTCGTGTTCAGCAGTGAGTGGCAGTTTTGTGGGTGAAATGCTTTGTTTATGAGAGATGTGTGTTGCAAATGGCCAGACTGGTTCAAGCTGACTTAAATGGAATGGTGTAAAGGGAGCTTCACTCTGTAACTAACTGTCCCTGCCCTGGGAGTGTGTGATGGGACAGTGTAGAGGGAGCTTCACTCTGTATCTAACTGTCCCTGCCCTGGGAGTGTGTGATGGGACAGTGTAGAGAGAGCTTCACTCTGTATCTAACTGTCCCTGCCCCGGGAGTGTGTGATGGGACAGTGTAGAGGGAGCTTCACTCTGTATCTGACTGTCCCTGCCCTGGGAGTGTGTGATGGGACAGTGTAGAGGGAGCTTCACTCTGTATCTAACTGTCCCTGCCCTGGGAGTGTGTGATGGGACAGTGTAGAGGGAGCTTCACTCTGTATCTAACTGTCCCTGCCCTTTTTATTACAAAATCCTTTATTACAAATATCGGTGCTATACAATATATACAAATCAGTGGCAAACACAGTTACTTCACTACAAATAAACAATAGACATTACACCAAAATGTTGCCATCTCTATCCACGATGGCATTTACACCCCGCGGAGCCCAACGGTCTCGAAACTCCTCTAAGGTCGCCGTGGACTGCGCGTGTTCTTTTTCAATATTTACCCGGGCACGAACATACCCTCTAAACATTGCCAGGCAGTCTGCCCGGGGAGATCCTCCTGCCACCCGTTTCCAAGACCCTCGGATGGCGGATTTCGCCAGCCCCAGGAGCAAGTTGACTAGGACATCCTCATCCCTCCTTGCCCCCTTCCTTACTGGATGACCATATATAAATAGTGGGAGTGTGTGATGGGACAGTGTAGAGGGAGCTTCACTCTGTATCTAACTGTCCCTGTTCTGGGAGTGTGTGATGGGACAGTGTAGAGGGAGCTTCACTCTGTATCTAACTGTCCCTGTTCTGGGAGTGTGTGATTTGACTGTGTAGAGGGACCTTCACTCTGTATCTAACTGTCCCTGCCCTGGGAGTGTGTGATGGGACAGTGTAGAGGGAGCTTCACTCTGTATCTAACTGTCCCTGCCCTGGGAGTGTGTGATGGGACAGTGTAGAGGGAGCTTCATTCTGTATGTAACTGTCCCTGTCCTGGGAGTGTGTGATGGGAGAGTGTAGAGGGAGCTTCACTCTGTATCTAACTGTCCCTGCCCTGGGAGTGTGTGATGGGACAGTGTAGAGGGAGCTTCATTCTGTATGTAACTGTCCCTGTCCTGGGAGTGTGTGATGGGAGAGTGTAGAGGGAGCCTCACTCTGTATCTAACTGTCCCTGTTCTGGGAGTGTGTGATGGCACAGTGTAGAGGGAGCTTCACTCTATATATCTGTCCCATCTTTTATTTCTGACACATGACTAGATCTAGATGTTATTTGGGTGCAAGTGTTTAAACTCCAGCCATGCACGAGACTGCAGTCAACTCCTTATTATCACTTCATTTTAATATTTGTACTGCGGAGATCAATAGTGTTGTCTACATAAGCCAGTCATGCTGTCCCAATCGATGATCCCATAATGTGTTACATTACAATCGTGACCTCACTGTTTAACCTCCCATCTGCCAATGGTAATTTCAACAGGACCCTATTAATATTGGGTTTCCGATGCGTCTAATGTCAGAATCCACGGGGCTAATTCTGACACAGAGAGGCATTATGTTAGTGATCTGCCTTCAGTCCTGCTACCCCATCGCACCACAGCCCTCAGCCACTCCATCTCCTCAGCAGCCTAACTTCCGGAATCAGGGATAATTGGTTGATACCAGAAGACATAGGAATAGAACTAGGCCGACCCATCGAATTTGTCATTCCTCTCCACTCACTTTAATGACATACAATCTGTCTATGTAAATAAGCGATATGATATATTTATATTTACTGTGTTATTTTTTGTTAGTGTGTGTGTTTTTTTGTGCTGCATCAGATCTGGATTTACAATTACTTTGTACCATGACTGTGCTGCAACACACAGCTCGAACCATATCATCAAGTTCGCCGATGACACGACCGTGGTGGGTCTCATCAGCAAGAACAACGAGTCAGCTTACAGAGAGGAGGTGCAGTGGCTAACGGACTGGTGCAGAGCCAACAACCTGTCTCTTAATGTGAACAAAAGAGATGGTTGTTGACTTCAGGAGGGCACGGAGCAACCACTCCCCGCTGAACATCGACGGCTCCTTGGTAGAGATCGTAAAGAGCACCAAATTTCTTGGTGTTCACCTGACGGAGAATCTCACCTGGTCCCTCAACACCAGCTCTATAGCAAAGAAAGCCCAGCAGCATCTCTACTTTTTGCGAAGGCTGAGGAAAGTCCATCTCCCACCCCACATCCTCATCACATTCTACAGGGGTTGTATTGAGAACATCCTGAGCAACTGCATCACTGCCTGGTTCGGAAATTGCACCATCTTGGATCGCAAGACCCTGCAGTGGATAGTGAGGTCAGCTGAGAAGATCATCGGGGTCTCTCCTCCTGCCATCAAGGACATTTACACTACACGCTGCATCCGCAAAGGAAACAGCATTAGGAAGGATCCCATGCACCCGTCATACAATCTCTTCTCCCTCCTGCCGTCTGGGAAAAGGCTCCGAAGCATTCAGGCTCTTACGACCAGACTATATAACAGTTTCTTCCCCCAAGCTGTCAGACTCCTCAATACCCAAAGCCTGGACTGACACCTTGCCCTACTGTCCTGTTTATTATTTATTGTAATGCCTGCACTGTTTTTGTGCACTTTATGCAGTCCTGTGTAGGTCCGTAGTCTAGTGTAGCTTTCTCTGTGTAGTTTTTTTTATTACGTAGTTCAGTCTAGTTTTTTGTACTGTGTCATGTAACACCATGGTCCTGAAAAACGTTGTCTCATTTTACTATGTACTGTACCAGCAGTTATGGTCGAAATGACAATAAAAATTGACTTGACTTTACTAATGGAAATGACATTAAACAATCTTGAATTTGGAACTCTTGCTTCCTCTTGGTAACCCTTGATTCCCATTACTAATCTAGAACCTATGAGTCCTGATGACGGGTCTTGGCCTGAAAGGTTGACTGTACTCTTTTCCATAGTTGCCTGACCTGCTGAGTTCCTCCAGCATTTTGTGAGCATTGCTTGGATTTCCATCATCTGCAGATTTTCTCATGTAAGAACCTCCGCTTAAATATACTCAATAACTCGATCTCCACAGCTGTCTGTAGCAATGAATTCCACAGATTCACTATCCTCTGGTTAAAAAAAAATCCTTCCTCATCTCTGTTCTATAGGGAAGTCCTTGTATTCTGAGGTTGTGCTTTCTGGTCCTAGAGCTCCCAATAGGGGAAACATCTCTCCACATCCACTCTGGAATTCTTGTTTTTTGTCTTACTTTGCATTAGGCAGCTCAGCATCAAAGCTAACATAATGAACCTCATTAATTCAGGACTAGGAAAAGAAAAACAAACTCCTGATATATGACAGAGCGCTTTCATTTTTTCTATTTTCTGCCTGATGGGAGAAGGGAGTGGGTGGTGTCTTTGATTATGCTGGTTGCTATAATGAAGCAGCAGGAATTACAAGCAGCTGGTTTTAAGGGGGTTTGATAGAGTTATTCAAAATTATGAGGTAGATGGGGTAAATGCAAGCAAGCAGCAAACTGTGGTTGAGTAAGACTAGAACTAAAGGTATCCTAGAATATTGAGCTGTTAGTTCTACCCCTCTTGCAAGCAAGTACAACTAATGGTTACAATATCATAATTCCATTTAAAGTGTCTGATAACAGTGAGATAGAAGCTGTTCTTGAGCCTGGTGGAACATGCTTTCAGACGCTTGTATCTTCTGCTCAATGGGAGAGAGGAGAAGAGAGAACATCTGGGGTGGGTGGGGGATTTCATTATGCTGGCTGCTTTACTGAGGCAGTACGAAATATTAACAAAGTCCATGGAGGGGAGGCTGGTTCTTGTGATACGCTGAGCTGTAGCCACATCTCTCTGCAGTTTCTTACAGTCTTGTGCAGAGCTGTTTCCTTACCAAACTAAGATGCATCCAGATAGGAGGCATCAATAAAAAGTGATGTACGTTGCTCCAGATTCCAGCATCGTCAATAAAACTAAGGAAGTTGACCGAGTGAAGGAATGGTTCAGCCAAGATTGAGTCATATTTGGCTTGACGTTGGAATATATAGCATTAGTTCTTTGTGTCAAGTGCTGAGTAATGGAAAATCAAGTCAACTTCAGTCAAGTGTGTTTGCGACCATTTCTGGGTCAAATCCCATCACTTGGGAAATATGACCAGGCGCTTCCTCTGATGAATCATAAACCATAAGACTATTAGGCATAGGAGCAGAATTAGGCTATTCTGCAATCCAGTCTGCTTCACCATTCCATCATGTCTGATGTATTATCCATCTCAACCCCATTCTCGTGCCTTTTCCCTGTAACCTTTGACTCCCTCACTAATCAATATCACCTTTCATTGAATATACCCAATGACTTGGAGTCCACAGCGGTCTGCGGCAATGAATTCCACAGATTCACCACCCTCCGGCAAAAAGACATTCCCCCTCATCACAGTTCTAAATGAACGTTCCTCTATTCTAAGTCTGTGCCCTCTGGTCCTAGACTCCTCCATCACAGGAAACATTCTTTCCACATTCACTCTATCTCAGCCTTTCATCATTCAATGAAGTCACAGAGTAAAACAATGCTTTAGACCGGCCCTTCATCCTGAACCATACACACCAAGCAAGATGCTCACCTGAGTTAGCAGTCACTTGGGGTCCTGATAATTTCACAGGACGATGTTGTATACCTCAATTCCACCCCTCCCCTATTTCCAGGCTGCACCCTCCAATTTATGAATCCCTTCCTTCCTTCACTGTCTTAACAGCTTCCACCCGAGGCCCAACAATAGACTTGCAGCCTCCACAGTGTTGCATAGCATAGCACCTCTTCATTGGGACAGCGTTCCCCTCCACATTCCAATGAAAACTGTAGAGTGATAGAGAGCTACAACACAGAACCAGGCCCTTCAGCCCATATAGTCCATGTCAAACTGTTATTCAGCCCTATCCCTTCTGCCTACACCCTGACCATAGCCCTCCATACCCCTCCCATCCATGTACTTCCCTCCAAACTTCTCTTAAATGTTGAAATCACACCCAGATCCACCACGTCTGCAGAGAACCCATTCTACGCTCGCACTACCCTCTGAGTGAAGATGTTTCCCCTCAAGTTCCCTTTAAGTATTTCAACTTTCACCCTTAACCAATGACCTCTTAGTTCTTGTTTCAGCTAATTTCAATGGAGAAAGGCTGCTTCCACTGACCAGAGTGCCAACTCAGAGTGAGTGTGTGTGTGTGTGTGTGTGTGTGTGTGTGTGTGTGTGTGTGTGTTTTGGTTTGTGAATAAGTAACAGGAGTGGAGAATGCAGCTGCCTGTGTGTGTGTATATGTGTCAGTCTGTGTGTGTGTGCATGTGCGTATACACTTCTCACTACAGCAGAGTATCCCAGCACTAACTATCCACAGTCTGGGGACTGAAGGTACATTCTGTCAGTATTCCCCAGGATCCCCCACAGTTTGCCTTCCTCACTGAGCCCTTCCCGTCCGTCCTTTCACAAATGAAGATGAGAAACCGAAGGACATTAAGGCAGCCTGCGGTTTCCAAATCCCAGCGCAGAGCGAGAGACACAATTATCCACTAGAATCAGCATGTCACGGTCATGGCCAAGGTTAGTGCAACCTTGCGATAAGTCAGCTTCTGAGCTGATGAAAGGTGACACAGTTCCCAGCTCTGCAGAGAAGTGAAAGAATTTCCTTCCTCCCGTCCGCATATCCTCATGACCTCACAGTGAACCGGAGCAGTCATGAAAGGGACAACTCCCTGCCAGAAATGCTCCTTCATTCAGTGCAGCTTATTTCTTCATTCAGTAGTCATAAGCATGACTGATCTGTGCAATATCTCTGAACTAAGACCAGAAGATATAGCAGCAGAATTAGGCCATTTGGCCCATCGAGTCTGCTCCACTGCTTCATCAGGGCTGATCCATTCTCCCTCTCGGCCCCAATCTCCTGCCTTCTCCCGGTAACCCTTCATGCCCTGACTAATCAAGAATCTATCAGCCTCTGCTTTAAGTATACTCAATGGCTTGGCCTCCACAGCCGCCTCTGGCAATGAATGCCACAGATTAACCACCCTGTCTAAAGAAATTCCTTCTCATCTCTGTTCTCATCTCCCTCTATTCTGAGGCTGTGCCCCTGGTCTTAAGAGTCACCCATCATCCTTTCCACATCCACTCTATCAAAACCTTTCAACATTCAATAGGTTTCATTGAGGTCACCCCTCATTCTTCTAAATTCTAGTGAGTACAGGCCCAGAGCCATCAGACGCTCTTCATATGACAAGCCCTTCAATCCCAGAATCATTTTTCTGAACTTCCTTTGAACCCTCTCCAACGTCAGTACATCATTTCTTAGATAAGGGCCGAAAACTGCTCACAATTCTCCAAGTGAGGCCTCACCTGAGATAAAGCCTCAGCATTACATCCTTGCTTTTAAGGTAAAGTCTCTACGTGCTGGGCAACACAACTCTCTTTTATGGCCAAATCATAGTATTACCATCAACTGTTCTTTGAAATTGAACATAAGGTAGAACATAGTGCAGCATAGTAAAGGCCCTTTGGCCTATAAGACCATAATACATAGGAGAAAAATCTGGCCATTCGGCCCTTCAAGGCTGTTCCGCCATTCCATTATGGCTGATGGATATTTACTCTTTAGCCCATTCTCCTGCAACTTTTGATGCACTTCTGAATCAAGAACCAATCAACCTCTGCTCACTGTGTAATGATCTGATCTGTATGAACAACAAACAACAATAAGCCAATTCCAATACCATAAACTGCTTCTACCCACCTACTAGAAACGTCTTGTTTCTCCACTCTGTACCAGGAACATTCCAAAGTACATAGCTGAGACACTACATACACTGGAGGATCTGTGGTGTTCTCATGGGCAACAGAGGCATGGGGTGAGCCAGCACCCTTGGGCGAGAAAAAGAGTACATTGAGAGCAGCCAGAAGTTTTGACTTCAGGATATGGAAAGGATGTTTCCTATAGTGGGGGTGCCTAGGACCAGAGGACATAGAAACAGAATGGAAGGACACTCATTTAGAACACAGATGAGGAGGAATTTCTTTAGCCAGAGGGTGGTGAATCCGTGGAATTCATTGCCACAAGGCAAGTCATTGGGTATATTCAAACCGGGGGTTGGTTGGTTCTTGTTTAGTCATGGTGTCAAAGGATACAGGGAGAAGGCAGGAGAATGGGGTTGAGAGGGATAATAAATCAGCCATGATGGAATGATGGAGCAGATCAATGAGCTGAATGGCCTAATCCTGCTCCTATGTCTCATGGTCTTACGGGAATAGTCTGGGACATGAAGCCACAAAGGTTAATGGATGAGGAGAGTTTAATGGCTCTTGGCTGTACTCACTGGAATTTAGAAGATCTCACTGAAATTTACTGAACGTTGAAAGGATGTGGAGAAGATGTTTACAATAATGAGTTTAAGTCCATAGGGCACAGCCTCAGAACAGAAGGACATCCATTTAGAACATAGGTGAGGAGGAATTTCTTGAGCTAAAGTCACTGAGTATATGTAAAGCAGAAGTTCTTGATCAGTTTGGGCATCAAAGGTTACAGAGAGAAGGCAGGAGAATGGGGTTGAGAGGGATAATAATTCAGCCAGACGGAATGGCGGGTCAGTCTCGATGGGCCGACTGGCCCAATTCTGCACCTATGTCTTATGGTGTTAAGACACACAATGCAGTGTTGAATTCTTGTCCAATCAGTCCAATAAATCACAGCCTCGTTGAGATCACACAAACACTGGTGACAACCAGATCTGCAAAAGCTGGAGGTAGGCTTTACCAGTCAAGGTCAGGCCACAGATGAGCTGCCAAATTAGTGGGGAGTCAAAAACAACAGCCGGCCGTGCACCGTGTAAACGACTTGATCTGTATAAACGGTCTCAAGACAAGCTTTTCACGGTATCTTGGTACATTTAATTTTTATTTTTATTTTAGATACTGTGTGGAAGAGGCCCTTCCAGCCCTTCAACCCACAGATTACATGTGACAATGGTAAACCAATACTACCCTTCTACCTTGATGCACTCATGTGATGAAATGATCTGTAAGGATGGCATGCAAACCAAATGTTTCACTGTGCTCTGGTACATGTGATAATGATAAACTAATTATCAATTAACCTATATCTGGTTTGGTCACCTTATACCCCATTCTGGCTCCTCATAGTAACTGTCATTACTTTCACTTCGTCCCTGGCCCTATCACCCCAGCCGGGTAAATCCCTGCAGATTGCCTGGGACACACTAAGATGCTGAAACTGAATCGCATCCACCACTTCCGCTGGCAGTTCATTTCACCCTCCGACCATCGTACTCAGGTTCCCCTTAAACATTTCACCTCTTGTTAAGGAGCTAAGCTCAGTAACTCACTTTCAGAACTTTTCCAACACTTCAATGTGCTTCTTAAAACTTAAGGCCATAAGACATAGGAGCAGAATTAATTACAGGAAAGTTAAATACAGAATTTAACTACAGGAAAGTTACGTACGTGGATAGAGCGTTGGTTGATTGGCAGGAAACAGAGAGTGGGAATAAAGGGATCCCATTCTGGTTGGCTGCCAGTTACCAGTTGTGTTCTACAGGGGTCCGTGCAGGGGCCGCTTCTTTTTACGTTGTATATCAATGATTTGGATTATGGAATAGATGGCTCTGTGGCTAAGTTTGCTGATGATACAAAGATAGGTGGAGGGGCTGGTAGAGCTGAGGAAACAGAGAGTCTGCAGAGAGACTTGGATAGATTGGGGGAATGGGCAAAGAAGTGGCAAATGAATTACAATGTCGGAAAGTGTACGGTCATGCACTTTGGTAGAAGAAATAAGCCGGCAGACTATTATTTAAATGGGGAGAGAATTCAAAGTTCTGATATGCAACGGGACTTGGGAGTCCTCGTGCAGGATACCCTTAAGGTTAACCTCCAGGTTGAGTCAGTGGTGAAGGTGGCGAATGCAATGTTGGCATTCATTTCTAGAGGAATAGAGTATAGGAGCAGGGATGTGATGTTGAGGCTCTACAAGGCACTGGTAAGACCTCACTTGGAATACTGTGTGCAGTTTTGGGCTCCTTATTTAAGAAAGGATGTGCTGACATTGAAGAGGGTTCAGAGAAGATTCACTAGAATGATTCTGGGAATGAGAGGGTTAACATATGAGGAACGTTTGACCGCCCTTGGACTGTACTCCTTGGAGTTTAGAAGAATGAGGGGGGACCTCATAGAAACATTTCGAATGCTGAAAGGTATGGACAGAGTGGATGTGGCAAAGTTGTTTCCCATGGTGGGGGAGTCTAGTACGAGAGGACATGACTTGAGGATTGCAGGGCGCCCATTCAGAACAGAGATGCGAAAAAATTTTTTAGCCAGAGAGTGGTGAATCTATGGAATTTGTTGCCACAGGCGGCAATGGAGGCTGTCATTGGGTGTATTTAAGGCAGAGATTGATAGGTATCTGAGTAGTCAGGGCATCACAGGTTATGGTGAGAAGGCGGGGGAATGGGACTAAAGGGGAGATTGGATCAGCTCATGATGAAATGGCAGAGCAGACTCAATGGGCTGAATGGCCAACTTCTGCTCCTTTGTCTTATGGTCTTATGGTCAGAATTAGGCAATTCAGCCCACTGAGTCTGCTCTGCCATTCCATCATGGCTGATTTATTATCCCGCTCAACCCCATTCACTTCCCTTCTCCTCATAATCTTTGATGCCCAGACTAATCAAGAACCTGTCAAACTCCACTTTAAATATACCCAATGACTTGGCCTCCACAGCAGTTTGTGCCAATGAATTCCACAGATTCACTACCCACTGGCTAAAGAAATTTCTTCTCACCTCTGTGCTAAAAGGACATTTCTCTGGTGGCATCTGAGGCTTGCCCTCCGGTCTGAGACTCCCCCATCCTCCCTACTTCCACTCTACCCTGGCCTTTCAATATTGAATAGGTTTCATTGAGATATCCTCTCATTCTTCAAAACTCCAGCAGGTACAGGTCCAGAACCATCAAAGTTCCTCACATGTTAACCCTTTCATTCCTGGAGTCATTCTTGTGAACCTCCCATGGACCCTCTCCAAGGCCAGCATATCTTTTTATTTACAAGGGGCCCAAAACTGCTCCAAGTGCAGTCTGACCAATGCCTTATAATGCCTCAACATCACATCCCTGCTCTTATATTCTAGTCCTCTCGAAAAGAATGCCAGCATGCATTTGCCTTCCTCACAAATGACTCAACCTCTTATTTTTGAATCTTATCCCCATTTAGAAAATAGTCTTACACCTTTATTTCTTCTACAAAAGTGCATGACCATAAACTTCCCTACACTACTCTCCCAATCTGTCTGTCCTTCTGCAGACTCCCTGCCTCCTTAATACTACTTGTCCCTCACACATCTTTGTATCATCCACAAAGCCATCAAATTTGTCATCCAATTCATTCAGATATAACTTGAAAAGAAGCGATCCCAATACTGACCCTACACAACCACTAGTCACTGGCAGCCATCCAGAAAAGCTCACTCTTTCCATCCTGCCAGTCAGCAAATCTTCTATCCAGGCTGGCATCTTTGCTGTAATACCATGGCCTCTTGTCTTATTAAATATTATGTACATCACCTTCTCATACGCCTTCTGAAAATCCCGGAGAACAACATCCACTGACTCTCCTTTGTCTATCCTGCCTGTTATTTCCTCAAAGAACTCCAACAGATTTGTCAGGCAAAATGTCTCCTTAAGGAAACAATGCCTCCAGGTAATCACATCCTTAATAATGGCCTCCAACATCTTGCCAACCACTGAATTCAGACTGTCTCTAATTCTCTTTTTTTGTCTCCCTCCCTTCTTAAGAAGTGGAGTGACATTTGCAGTGTTCCAGTCCTCCAGAACCATTCCAGAATCAAGTGATTCTTGAAAGATCATTACTAATACCTCCACAATCTCTTCAGCTACTTCCTTCTGAACCCTGGGATGTAGTCCATCTGTTCCAGGTGATTTACCTATCTTCTGACCTTTCATCTACCCAAGAACCTTCTCCTTGTACCAACAACACTCACTTGTGCCCTCTGACACTCTCGAATTTCTGGCATACTGCTAGTTTTCAGAGTGAAATCTGATGCAAAAAAAATTATTCAGTTTCTCCACTATTTCTTTGACCCCATTACCTCCCCTCCAGTGTTATTTTCCAGTGATGCGATATGTACTCTCACCACACTATTACTCTATATATTTGAAAAAACTTTTGGTATCTTCTTTTATAGTATTAACTAGCTTACCTTCATATTTCATCTTCTCTCTCCTTATAGCTTTTTTTAGTTGCCTTCTGTTGGCTTTTAAAACCTTCCCAATCCTCTAACTTCCCATTAATTTCTATTATGTTGTATGCCCTCTCTTTTGCTTTTATGCTGTCTTTTGACTTCCCTTGCCAGCCATGATTACCTCATCCTCCCTTCAGAATACTTCTTCATCTTTAGGATGTATCTATCCTGCGCCTATCGAACTGTCCTCAGAAACTCTAGCCACTGTTGTTTTGCCATCATCCATGCTAGTGTCCCCTTCCAATCAGCTTTGGCCAGCTCCTCAATCGTGCCTCTGTAATTCCCTTTACTCTACTGTATTATCATCACTGCTTCCTAAGTGCTCCTTTACGCTAAACTCCCCAATCAAATTTGGTTAATTACACAACACCAAATCCAGAATTGCCTTTCCCTTAGTGTGCTCAACCACAAGCTGTTCTAAAAAGCCATCTCATAGGCATTCTACAAATTCCCTCTCGTGTGATCCAACACCAACCTGATTTTCCCAATCTACCTGCAGATTGAAATCCTCCATTACTATTAACATTAACATTGCCCTTATTACGTGCCTTTTCTATCTCCCATTGTAATTTGTATCCCACATCCTGGCTACTATTTGGAGGCTTGTATATAACTCTCATCTGGGTCTTTTTACCCTTGCAGTTTCTTAACTCTACCCACAAGGATTCTACATCTTCTGATGCTATGTCACCTCTCTCTAAGGTTTTACCAACAGAGCCACACCACTGTCTCTGCCTACCTCCCTCTCCTTTCGATACAAGGTGTATCCTTTGATGTTAAGCTCCCAACTATGATCTTCTTTCAGCTATGACTCAGTGACATCGTTGTACCTACCAATCTCTAACTATACTACAAGATCAGCTAACTTATTCCGTATACTGCATGCATTTAAATAGAGCATCTTCATTCCTGTATTCATCATCCTATACAATTTTTCCCCACATTATACTTCAATTCATCTGACTGACAGCAACTTTGCCTCATCATCTGCCTGTCCTTCCTCACAGTCTCAGTACACACTGTGTTTACTTGTACGCCAACTGCCCCATCCTCAGCTCTACCACTCTGTTTCCATTCTCCCGCCAAATTAGTTCAAAGCCTGCCAACAACTCTAGCAAACCTGCCCGGAAGGGTATTAATCCCCCTCAGGTTCAGGTGTAACCCAGCCTTTTTGTACAGGCAACACCTTATCCAGAAGAGACTGCAATGATTCAGAAATTTGAAACTCTGCCCCCATGCACTGGTTCCTCAACCACACATTCATCTGGCAAATCATGCTATTCTTATCGTCACTGGTGTGTGGCACAGGTAGCAATCTCAGAGATTACTACCCTGGAGGTCCTGCTTTTCATCTTTTCCCATATTCCCACTTCAGGACCTCCTCCCATTTCCTACCTATACGGTACCAATATGAACTAAGACCTGTTGAATGCCATGGACCCGATCCAAGACATTGCTCAACCTAACACCTGACAGACAGAATACCATCCAGGTGTCGTTTTCATGTCCACAGAATCTCCTGTCTTCTCCCCCTCATTATGGAATCCCCTGTCACTACTGCGCTCTTCCTCCCCCTTTCCTTCAGAGTCACAAAGCCAGGCAGTACAAGCAACCTGCTCGCTGCAGCTTCTCCCTGGTGGGTCGTCCCTCCCAACAGTATCCAAAACGGTACACTTATTAGTGAGGGGTACTCTGCACTGGCTGCCTATTCCCTCTCCCTCTCCTGACAATCACCCAGGTAACTGCCTCCCGCAACTCAGAGGTGACCACCTCCCTATCTATCACCTCCTCATTGTCCTCTATGAGCTGAAGATCATCGAGCTGCAGCTCCAGTTTCTTGACATGGTCTCCCTCATTCACCTGCATTCTCCTACACCGTTATTGGGAAGGATCGTGAATTCTCTCACCAGCCCAGGACAAGACATTTCCTCCTCACCCCTGTGCATCAGCAATTGCTCTAATTCCTGCTTTAAGTGAGAACTTCATAGCTTAATTTCCCACAAGGAGGCATAATTGTAAGATGATTGGAGGAAAGTATAGGGGAAATATCAGAGGTAAGTTCTTTACACAGAGAGTATTGCAGGGAATGTCCTTCCATGGTAGATACAGTAAAGTCACTTCCTATTCCCATTTCCCATTCCTGTTCCGAAATGTCTATCCATGGCTTCCTCTTGTGCCAAAATGAGGCTGCCCTCAGGGTGGAGGAGCAACACCTTATATTCCATCTGGGTACCCTTCAACCTGAGGGCATGCATATTGATTTCTCCTTCTGGTGAACAGATATCAACCCTCCTTCTGTTATTCCTCTCTCTGACCTTTCATTTCTTATCACCTGCCTATTACCTCCCCCTGGATCCCCTCATCCTTCCATTCCTCCTATTGTCCATTCTCCTCTCCTGTCAGATTCTTTCTTCTCCAGCCCTTGAACTTTCCCTCCCACCTGGCTTCACCTATCACCTCCAAGCTAGCCTCTTTCCCCTCCATCCCCACCTTTTTACTCGTGTCTACCCCCTTCATTCTCAGTTTCAATGAAGGGTCTCAGCCCAAAATATCAACTCTTTCCCATATTTGCTGCCTGACCTGCCGAATTCCTTCAGTATTTTGTGTGAGTTGTTCTGGATTTCCAACATCTGCAGACACTCTCATGCTTGTCATGTAAGAAATTCTTAGTTAGACACATGGATGACAGAAAAATGGAGGTCTACGTGGGAGGGAAGGGTTAGATTGATCTTAGAGTGGATTAACTTTTACGACTGCGGACACTGCCCCCGAGTCTGGGTGCTCTCGCAGGTGGGCAGCTGAAAGAAGACGGCAGTCACGCACGTGACCGCGCTCACATTCCAGCCAATTGGGGTTTCTTTGTAATTGAATTTCACTCCCTTCCTTGTGTTTCAACCTTGTCAAGTCATGAGCGATGCACAGCAAAAACAACACTCCCAGATTACCTTAATCCACATTCTGGGAAAGAAGATTAGTGATTTAGATAGACGCTGTTAAAAGAGCGGTATTAATTTAGTTCTAGGTTACTGCTTTCAGGCCATGGTGTTAGTTTTAAGTTAGAGAGCTTTTAGTTAGCAGCCTTGTTGGCCAAGTATTTATTATTTTCCACTGTTCTGTACAGTTCTGATTAAAACTCAGTGATCTGTCCATTTCGTGCTTGTCTCTCCCTCTGCGCATGGACCATCACTGAACTTCTGTCATTAGAACAGCCCATACGGTGCTGTAGTGTTCTACATAGCCACAGAAGGTGCCGCACAGTAGCATAGTGATTACCACAGTACTTTACATAAACAGGCAATCTGGGTTCAATTCCTGCTGCTGCCTGTAACGAGTTTGTACGTTCTCCCCGTGACTCCATGGGTTTTCTCCGGGTGTTCCGGTTTCCTCCCACAGTCCAAAGACTTACTAGCTGGTAGGATAAATGGTCATTGTAAATGTTCTTCGCCCTCCTGCCATCTGGCAAAAGGTACCGAAGCATTTGGGCTCTCACAACCAGACTGTGCAACAGTTTCTTCCCCTAAGCCATCAGACTCCTCAATACCCAGAGTCCAGACTGACATCTACATCATTTATTATTATATTGTAATTTGTCCTCTAATGTGCCTATTGTCTTGTTTATTAATTATTGTACTGTCCTGCACTGTTCTGTGTACTTTATGTAGTCCTGTGCAGGTCTACAGTCTAATGCAGTTTTTGTTGTTTTAGGTAGTCTAGTGTAGCCTTGTGCTGTCTCACATAGTCTAGTGTAGTTTTGTGTTGTTTCATGTAGCACCAGGGTCCTGGAGGAACGTTGCTTTGTTTTTACTGTGTACTGTACCAGCAGTTTATGGTTGAAATGACAAGAAACTTGACTTGACTTGATCTCATGATTACAATTGTGAGATTGCTGGATGGCATGACCGAAAGGGCTGGTGGTGTCTACTCCGTAAAAAACAAATAAATGAACATTTTACCATGCCTCTACTTTGCATAGACACCAAGCAGAGCAGAGCAATTCACCTGCCAATGCACGACGTCAGACAAGTTGTGTCACCAGCACTCCACTGTGACACCCAGCCCCTCTTCCTCTGCTCATTCTGATCAGACTGCTCCTCTGCACTGAGGTATAGCAGTCCCCTTGTGCAGCACGTCAGAAGGCAGAGAAAGGTTGTGTGTGATAAGGGGTTGGGCAGCTCAGAAAATAAATGGGCTTGCAAAGGAAACTGAGCATACGATTGCAAGTAATGTTCCGTCCATTTCAAAGGAGATGTGAGGGGCAAGTTTTTTTTTACACAGAGAGTGGTGGGTACACTGCTTGGGGTAGTCGTAGAAGAAGAAATATTAGAGACTTTTAAGAGACACTTGTGAGGAAAATGGAAGGATATGGACATTGTGTAGGCAGAAGCAATTAGTTCAGTCTGCCATTTGATTATTAATTGGTACAGCACAACCTTGTGGGCTGAAGGGCCTGTGCTGTACTGTTCTATGTTGTAGGTTCTACGTTCATAAAGATCAAAGTAAATTCTCTTATCAAAATTAGTGCATTACCATTTGCAACCATGACATTCACTTTCTTATGGGCATACTTAACAAATCTATAGAATGATAACTATAACAGAATCAATGAAAGACCACCCAGCTAGCGTGTTCAACCAGAATGCAGAAGACAGAAAACAATGCAAATACAAAAAGAAGAAATAATAATAGTAATAATAATAAATAAGCAATAATTTTCGAGAACATGAGATGAAGAGTCCTTGAAAGTGAGTCCATTGTTTCTGGGAACATTTCGCTGATGGGCAGGTGAAGTTGAGTGAAGTTATCTCCTTTGGTTCAAGAGCCTCATGGTTGAGGGGTAATAACTGTTCCTGAACTTGGTGGTGCGAGTCCTGAGGCTCCTGTACCTTCTACCTGATGGCATCAGTAAGAAGAAAGCATGTCCTGGGTGGGGGGGGGGGGGGGTTCTTGATGATGGATGCTATTTTCTTGTGAGAGTGTTTCATGTAGATGTGCTCATAAAGAGGCCATTCAGTCCATTTTCTTTAAGCTTCTGCTTGGGAGATAAATGGGGTTTCAAATCAAACTGAACATACCAGTCAAGGTGGTGACAAGCTGCAATGGTGTGGTTCAGACTTAGCTATTTTTAGGTAACGATGTTTTTTTTGGGGGCAGCGTGGGTAGTTAGGGGTCAGATTAGGGTTGACAGGCACGAGGGGAAGTTAGAGATCAAAGGTAGCAAATGATGAGTCAGGACAGGAGCTGGTCATTGTGTCCAAGTCAGAGTGCTCCACAGTCAATAGCCAGCATCACTCTTGGATGGATGTCAAATCGGCAGGTGCTGAGAACAAAGAACAGCTATCCTTGTGGCCAATGACCGGGGTTGGCAGGTCCCAGGAACAAGGGCTGGCAGCACTCCAAACCCCAGATCGGCAAGTACCAGGTCCAGAGATCTGTACCAGTCCGGAGGTCGAGGCAAAGAGTTCAAAGTTCCGCGGCAGGCAAGTCCTGGGGTCAATACCAGAGGTTAAAGCCTGAAAGCTGAAGACTGAATCGGCAAGTTCAGAGATCATAGCTTAACGGTCAAAGACCCTGGTGTCCAAAATGTCTACCACTCTACGAGACCGGGCCAGGGACTGAGTGTTGGAGGCCTGGAGGCGGGCTGTTCTGGGCTTGAGGACTGTCTGCGTGTGTGAGTGGGTGGATGGGAAAGGGGCTTGTTAACTGTTGTTGTTGCTTGTGTTGTTCTGCTGAGCATCGTGGGAATGCTACAATGGCACCAGAATGTGTGGGGCACTTGCAGGCTGCCCCCCAGCACACCCGTAAGTTGTGTTGGCTGTTAATGCAAATAACACATTTCACTGTATGTTTTGATGTACTTGTGATAAGTAAATGAACCAGAATCACACGATTGCAAATAATGTTACATCCAGATATAGGCCGTTCAGTCCAACTTCTCTCAGCTGTTGTTTCTGCTCCAGCCTCCCCATCCCACCCACTGCCCCTCTGGTAACTAATCTTACCTCCCTACACATCCACCTTTCACCTCAGCCACAGGGGACACAGTGTTCTGGGGACAAGTCACGGCTGGAGATATCAGTGACAATCTCATATTTATTGCCCACTTCATTTTGGATTTCATCTACTTAATGATATTAAACTCAATGAAGTAAAGGCTCAGATCGACAATCACTCTGCAAAGCCTCTGGCCAACGGCACAGAGGATTCAAATGATATATATATATACATATATAAAAATTGCAATACATTTATTTTTAGAAGTTTTGTCATCGCAGAGGATCGTTGTGCCAGCAGCCAGGTTGATGACCTCACTGGGTAAGTTGGTTAGGCAGTGCGGAACCCAAGTCCACGGAAAGGCAAATGACCTTCACAGCTGGTGGGTGAAGGGAGAACAGACACACAACCCACACATGTGCACGTGTACACACACACTGTCCTATTCCTCCAGTCAGAGACACACACACACACACACACACACACACACACACACACACACACACACACACACACACACACACACACACACAGTCCATCCCCGCACTCACACAGCCAGTCAGATATCTATACACACACACTGTCTCATTCTTGTACTTGCTCAGCCCATCACACACCTACACACATAACTCGTCCCACCCCTACACACACAAACCCACACCTGCACCTATCCTTCACCCATACACCCATCCCTCCTCTACGCACACAAACCCATCCCACCCCTACATTCACACACCTCTACACCCATACAGGAATGGGAAGTCAGGAGAAGCCACACCAGCGCTTCTCACCAGCCACATCAGCAGTGGAAAGGGTGAGCAGCTTCAAGTTCCTGACAAACAACATCTCAAAGGATCTGTCCTGGGCCCAACATACTGTTACAATAGTGATCAAGTACACCAGTTTAAATATGTCTGACCAATGTTTTCGATGTAATCAAGAAATTGGTACTTTTTTACATTCTACTTGGTCTTGTTTTAAAATTCAACCATTTTGGATAAATCTAAGACTTTTATTGGAACAAATTACTGGAGTACAACTTCCACATAGTCCAGTATTATTTTTATTAGGAGACATTGAAGGGATAACACCGAAACTTAAATTGAATAAGTATCAGAAAATTTTTTATAAAAATTGCATTGGCAGTAGCCAAAAAAGTTATCGCAGTTACTTGGAAATCTGATTTATATTTAACTATGGATCGTTGGAATAATGAAATACATAGTTGTATTCCACTTGAAAAAATTACATACAATCTAAGAAATGAATATGACATATTTTTGAAAATTTGGTTCCCATACTTACAAAAGATAGGATTAAATACATAGGTCCTTTGAAGATAAAATTATAAAGTAATCGGGGAAAGAAAAAAATAAATATTAAAATTATTTTGAACTCCATGGAGCATGTGGGGATCCTCCGATATCCAGGCAATCTTTCTCTTCTTTTTTTTTCTTTAGATAAGGGTTAAGGGGGGGAGGGTTAAGGGGAGGGGGGAGGGTTAATATTATTTTTCTTACTATTTTATCATCAAATTTATTCTTGTAATTTTCTAAAAATTAATAAATAAATAAAAATATTTTAAAAAAGAACACCAGCTGCTCTTCTTCAGCAGGAGTTGGAGATCTGGTATGTCACCAAATACTCCAGCAAATTCCCACAGGTGGGCAGAACCCTCCCCACTATCACGGATCTCATCAAAAGGTGGTGCCTCAGAAATGCAGCTTCCATCATTAAAGACCCTCACCATCCAGGACATGCCCTCTTCTCTTTACTATCTTCAGGGAGGAGGTACAGGAGCCTGAAGATCCACCTGAAGACCCAACTCAACGTTTTAAGAAAAGGTTTACTTATTTATTTTTTGAGATACAGCCCTTTAGTCCATTCAAGCTGTGCTGCCCAGCAATCCCGATTTAATCCTAGCCTAATCATAGGACGATTTACAATGACCAGCATTGTGCTAACCACTACACTACCGTGCGATTCCAACACCAGATTTCTAAGTGGATCATGAACCCACAAAGATTACCTTGTTATTTAGTTTTTACATGACTTATTATTTAGTAACCAATATTAATTTTTATGTCTTGCAATGTACTACTGCTGTAAAACAACAAATCTCATGACATACAGTATATCAATGATAATAAGCTTGATTCTGATTCATGATAATGAGAGGAAACATTTCAATGTAATTATTTCCTTCAGGAAAAGCAACTCGAACTGCTGCAGTTTCTCCTTATAGATATGGGTCCTTTCCTTGCCCTTCAGACAATCAGATCTTTGTAAAGTACATCAACAGATTTGAGGAATTTTGTTCTTCGGCTGAACATTAATTTGAGGAGCAGCACCTCACCCCCTGACTTGATAGGTTATAGGGTTTCCAGGATCAACAATGGCATGTCATAGTTCTTGCAAAACAAAGTTCTGCCACTGTACTTCAGTATATGTGATGATAATAAACCAATCATCAATTATCATTGCAGACAGGGGTTTCCACCCTAGGGTCCACCAACCCCTCAATTAATGCTAAGGGTCCACGGCATAAAATTTTGCGGAGGTACCGAACCCATTCCCAACATATGGTTTGTCTTTGTTTCCTCCTCCTCTGGTATTTCATTCTTCTCTTCCAAGCTACCCCTCCCTGACACTTCCACTGTCCTCTCTCAGCCGGCTCATGACGTCCACTTACCCTCTCCTGATCTCCACCCTATCATAGTGGTTGTAGATGGGTCATATTTTGCATGGAGGTCAGTCACCAGTGGAGTGCCTCACGGATCTGATCTGGGACCCTCAATCTTCGTGATTTTTTATAAATGACCTGGATGAGGAAGTGGAAGGATGGGTTAGTAAGTTTGCTGATGACACAAAGGTTGGGGCTGATGTGGATAGTATGGAGAGCTGTCAGAGGCTACAGTGGGACATTGACAGGATGCAAAACTGGGTTCAACCCAGATAAGTGTGAGGTGGTTCATTTTGGTAGGTCAAATATGGTGGCAGAATATAGTACAAATGGTAAGACTCTTGGCAGTTTGGAGGATCAGAGGGATCTTGGGGTCCGAGTCCATAAGATGTTCAAAGCAGCTGCGCAGGTTGATTCCATGATTAAGAAGACGTATGGTGTATTGGCCTTCATCAATCATGGAATTGAATTTAGGAGCCGAGAAGTAATGTTGCAGCTATATAGGACCCTGGTCAGACCCCACTTGGAGTACTGTGCTCAGTTCTGGTCGCCTCACTACAGGAAGGATGTGGAAGCCATAGAAAGGGTGCAGAGAATTACAAGGCTGTTGCCTGGATTGGAGAGCATGCCTTATGAGAATAGATTGAGTGAACTCAGCCTTTTCTCCTTGGAGCGACGGAGGATGAGAGGTGACCTGATAGAGGTGTACAAGATGATGAGAGGCATTGATCGGGTGGATAGTCAGAGGCTTTTTCCCAGGGCCGAAATGGTTGCCACAGGAGGAGACAGGTTTAAGGTGCTGGGGAGTAGGTACAGAGGAGATGTCAGGGGTAAGTTTTTTTACGCAGAGAGTGGTGAGTGCGTTGAATGGGCTGCCGGCAAAGGTGGTGGTGGCGGATACGATAGGGACTTTTAGATAGGTACATGGAGCTTAGTGAAATAGAGGACTATAGATAAGCCTAGTAATTTCTGAGGTAGGGACACGTTCAGCACAACTTTTTGGGCTGAAGGGCCTGTATTGTGCTGTTTCTAAAAAACACTCCTCTGTTCCCTTTGATCTGCCCACTTACTCAGCAACTTCACACTTGTTTTATTTCTGAACTCTCTCACTCGTGATATGAGTCCATCAAACCAAAATATTGACTCTCTTCCCCTCTCCACAGATACTGCCTGATCTGCCGAATGTTTCTAGGACTTTTGGTTTTTTTTATTTTTCATTAACACGAGGAAACCTGCAGATGCTGGAAATCCAGAGCAACACACGCACAAAATACTGGAGGAACTCAGCAGCATCTATGGAGAGGAATAAATATTTGGTGTTTCAGGCCTTTCTTCAGGACTGGGGAAGGATTGGGGAAGGACTGGAGAAGGATTGGGGAAGATACCAGAATAAAAAGGTGGAGGGGAGGGGAAGGAGGCTAGCTGGTAGGTGATAGGTAAAGCCATGTGAAAGGTCGAGGGCTGGAGAAGGAGGAATCTGATAGGAGAGGAGTGAGGACTATAGGAGAAAGGAAAGGAGGAGAGCACCCAGGGGAAGTAATAGGCAAGCAAGAAGAGGTAAAGGGTCAGAGTAGCAAACAGAGGAGGTGGGGGGAAGACATTTGTTTATCAGAGGGAGAAATTGATATTCATGCCACCAGGTTGGTTCCTCCTCCACCCTCAGGATGGCCTCATCTTAGTGCAAGAGGTCATGAACCAACACAAGGGAGTGGGAATGGGAATCAGAATTAAAACGTCTGCGCACTGGGAAGTCCTGCTTGTGATGGAGGTGCTCAGTGAAGCGGTCTCCCAATTTACAATGGGATTTTCATTGTTATTCAGGAGTTTGTTTCAATTCTGATTCATACCAAGCAAGTTAACCATCCAAGCTAGTCATCTGCCAGCGTTTAGCATAACTTTTGGAGGAAACACAATGGACTGAATGGCCAAATTCTGCTCCTATGTCCAATGTCTTTTAGCCAAAGTCAGGTGTTTCCAACCTGCTTGACGATACTGGTCCATGGCATAAAACAGGTTGGGAACCCATGGTCTAAATAAAAAAAGAAAAGTTACAACACAGAAAAAGGCCATTCAGCCCATTCATCTATTGTTCCTATCTGTGTACCCATCCAACTATTTTTTCAAAGTTATTATTATATTTGCCTCCAACACGTTCTTCAGAAGCTCATACCACCCCCAGTGTGGAAAAGTTGCCCCTCAGGTTCCTATTAAATCTTTCCCCTTACTTTCAACAGTATGCTCTCTAGTTCTTCATTCCTCAACCTTGGGAAAAAGGCTGGGTGCATTCACCTTATTTATTTCCCTTCAGGCTTTATACACATCTCAGTTTCTGACGCTCCAAGGAATAAAGACCTCAATTGAATACTTTTCTATCTCCATTTCCATCAACAGGTTCTACTGGGCCAACTGGGAAATGTCCTAGGTGGATTAGTTGAGTTTATGACATGGAGGTGACCTTTTGACACAGTTAAGATCACAGCTTGCCCTGACCCTAGTCAAGCCTTGTGACCTGTGAGGAGACTTATTGAATTAGCTGACACCAATGATAGGGACAGAGCAGTGAAGGTCAAAACTGGACCTGACCTTTCCTGATGTCACCAGATGTTGTTGAGGTTCCTCAGAAGCCATACAATACAGGCAGCTCAACAGTCAAACGATTGCCTCTGTTAACTTGAACATTCAGGAAAAGAGTCCATAATGCTGTGCTGAGCTTTTTAAACTAGTAATTAAACACATAACTGAACTAATCCCTTCTGACTACACAAGGCCATCGCCTGCACATTTATGTGGCGATCGTGTGGACGGTCAGAGGCTTTTCCCCAGGGCTGAAATGGCACAGTTTTAAAATGCTTGGAAGTAGGTGCAGAGGAGATGTCAGGGGTAAGTTTTTTTTACTCAAAGTGTGGTGAGTGCGTGGAATGGGCTGCCGGTAATGGTGGTGGAGGCGGATACGATAGGGTCTTTTAAGAGACTCCTGGACAGGTACATGGAGCTCAAAAGCCTGGGTAACCCTAGGTAATTTCTAAGGTAAGGACATGTTCCACGCAGCTTTGTGGGCCGAAGGGCCTGTATTGTGCTGTAGGTTATCTATGTTTCTTTAAGACCATAAGACACAGGAGCACAATTAGGCCATTCAGGCCATCGAGTCTGCTCCACCATTTGATCATGGCTGATTTATTATCCGTCTCAACCCCATTCTCCTCTATCTTTTCTCCATAACCTTTGATGTCCAGACTAATCAATGAACAAACAACCTCTGCTTTAAATATACCCAATGACTTGACCTCCATTGCTACCTGATTTCCAGATTCATCACCCTCTGGCTGAAGAAATTCCTCCTCATCTCTTTTCTAAGGAGTTATCCTTCTAATCTGAGGCTGTGCCCTCCAGTCCTAGAACATCCCACTATTGGAAACATTTTCTATACATCCACTCTATCTAGGCCAGGGGTTTCCAAACTTTCTTATGCCATGGACCTTAGCAAAGTGTGCAGATTGGGAACCCCTGATCTAGGCCATTCAATATTTGTAGGTTTCAATGGGATCTCCACTCCACCACCACTCCCCCGCCCCCCAGCAACACTCCTCATATGTTAACCCTATTAGATCTTAAATAATAATATCTAAGAGCTTTTTAAATGCTTCTGTTGTATTTGCTTCCAACATCACCCCTGGAAAAGCATTCCAGGGACCCACAGCTTTCCGTGTTAAAAAGCTTTCCAAGCACACCTCCTTTGAACTTGTCCCTCCTCAGTTTAAGTGCATGCCCACTAGCATTAGACACCTCAACCTCGGGAAAATGGTACTGGCTGTTTACTCTATCTATGCCTCTCACAATCTGATAAACTTCCATCAAGTGTCCCTTCGGTCTCTGCTGCTCCAGAGGAAACAACCCAAGTTTGTCCAACGTCTTTGTCATAAACCCTCTGAACTTGGACACAAGATCCCAAGATAGTTAACGATGCTTTTAAAGCACCAGACGGATAACATACACTCAGTGGCCACAGTATTATTATATGTCCTGTACCTAACAAAGAGTCCAAGTGTATGTTCATCGTCTTCTGCTGCTGTAACCATCCACTTCAATGTTCCACGTGTTGTACATTCAAAAATGCTCTTCACACGGCACTGTTCTAATATGTGGTTACTGTCCGCTTCCTGTCAGCTTGCACTAGTCTGGCCATTCTCCTCTGACCTCTCACATTAACAAGATGTCTTCACCCAAGAAATTCAGCTCACTGGATTTTTTTTTTGTGTGGTTTTTGTACAATTCTCTGTAAATTCCAAAGACTGTTGTGCATGAAAGTCCCAGATCAGCATTTTTTGAGGTACTCAAACCACCCCATCTGGCATCAACAGTAAGTCCAAGGTCGAAGTCATTCAGATCACACTTCTTCCCCATTTTGATGTCTGGTCTGAACAACAGCTCAACCTTTTGACGATGTCTGCCTGCTTTTGTGCGCTAAGTTGCTGAAACATGATTGGCTGATTAGATATTTGCATTAACGAGCAGGTGTACAAGTGTACCTGATAAAGTGTAAGTTCAGGAAAACAGCACATGTATGTGGTTTGGGTTGAAATGAGAAGCCATAAAAGCAAGAAGCTGCAAGTGACAGTAGAGCCCTGGTCCAAGTAGAGAACCAAATGTGGGCCAGACACCACAGGAAGGCAGTTTGTTGGAAAAGTGTGGGCACAATCATGAGGACGTTCATCTGTATAAAGACTGGAAAACATCAGAAGTACAAAGAAAGGTTCGATGAGACGTTCGTTGAGCCCCAACATTCAGGTCATATTCTCTTCTCACTGCTGTCATCAGGAAAGAAGTATGGGAGTCTCGGAGCCCACACCATCAGCTTCAGTACCAGTTATTACACTACAACCAGCAGGATTCTAAACCAGTGTGGAGAACTTCTCTAACCTGAACTCTGAACTGATTCCACAATGTATGGACTCTAAAACTCATGTTTTCTGTATTATCTATCTATCTACAGTGGTGCAAGAAAGTTTGTGAATTCTGTAGAATTTTCCCTGTTTCTGCATAAGTATAACCTAAAATGTGATCAGATCTTCACACAAGTCCTAAAACAAGATAACGAAAACCCAATTAAATAAACAACACAAACAATTTTTACATGTTCATTTATTTTTTGAGAAAAATGATCCAATATTACACGTATTTGTTGGAAAATGCACGTGAACCTTTGCTTTCAGTAACTGGTATGATCCCCTTGTTCAGCAAAAACTTCAACTAAATGTTTCCAGTAACTATTGATCAGTCCTGCACATCAGCTTGGGGGAATTTTAGGCCAATCCTCCTTACAAAACTGTTTCAACTCTGGAATGTTGGTGGGCTTCCTTGCATGAACTGCTTGCTTCACAACATTTCTATAGGATTAAGGTCAGGTCTTTGACTCGGCCATTCCAAAACACTAATTTTCTTCTTTTTAAACCATTCTGGTTTTGATTTACTCTTGTCTTTCAGATCATTGTCTTGCTGCATTATCCAACTTCTATTAAGCTTCAGGTGACGGACTGCTACCCTGACATCCTCCTACAAAATGTCTTGACACTACTTTGAATTCATTGTTCCCTCAACAACTGCAAGCTGTCCAGGCCCTGAGGCAGCAAAGCGGCCCCAAACCATGATGCTCCCTCCAACACGCTTCACAATTGGGATGAGGTTTTGGTGCTGATATGCAGCGCCCCTTTCCCTCCAAACATAGCCATGTTCACTTCGGCCAAAAAACATTCTTTTGTCTCATCTGTCCACAGAACATTGCCCCCAGAGCGTTGTAGAGCATCCAGGAGGTCTTTTGCAAACTGAGACGTGCAGCAATGCTTTTTTTGGAGAGCAGTAGTTTCCTTCCATGATGGTCTTGTTCAGTGTTTTTCTTATAATGGCACATGAACAGAGACTTCAGCAAGTTATGGAGATTTCTACAAGTCTTTTGCTGTTACCTTTGGCTCTGTCAGTAGCCTGACTTTGTGTGTCTTTTTTCAGAGGGCAGGGCACCTCTACAACCCAATCTCATCTCACTGATTGGAACACCTGACTTCAAATAGCTTGAACCAGAGGTTCACATACTTTTTCCTACAAATATATTGGATTATTTTTCTCAATAAATAAATGAACAAGTATATTTTTTGCATTATTTATTCAATTGGGTTCTCTTTATCTAGTTTTAGGACTTCTATGAAGATCTAATCACATTTTAGGTCATTTTTATGCAGAAATAGTGAAAATTCTACACCACTGTAGCTACCTGGTCATTTATTTAATTACTTGCTTATTTATTTATCTATTTATTAATAATTTTTTATTTGCACAACTGGTCTTCTTTTGCACATTGGCTATTTGTCAGTCTTTGTGTATAGAGTTTCGTAAAAATCTATTATATTTCAAGTATCTACTGTAAAATACAAGATGTTGAATCTCAGGATAGTATATGGTGATATACATGTTCTAATTACTCTGAAGTTTTGAATATTTGAACTTTGTGTGCTTTCAGGGTAACTTATCTGAACAGAATGTTCTGGAATGAGCTGGAGAGTATTTGATGTGGTATTGTGCAATGGGAAATGATTCATTAATGACCTCTTGTTGAAGCTACTCCTCATTACTGCAGTCATAACGTGACCAAGTTTTACAGTTAGTTAGAGGGATGGAAGGCTAGCATTCTGCATGGTTCTCTGTCTCTGAACCGTGAGGACAAAAAGCACAGACTAATAAAAAAACACTGGAGATTCTGCAGATGCTGGAATGCCGAAGTAACATACACAAAATACCAAAGGAACTTGGCAGGTCAGGCAGCATCTATAGAGAGGAATAAACATTTCAGGCCAAGACCCTTCATTAGGAATGGAAAAGAAAAGGGGAAGAATCCTTTTAATTAGTCCTAATTAGTAAGAAGAAACTTATTAAAGTTAAGTGGTAATTCACATCAGTTTATTGAGAGAGCACACAGAAAGTAGAACAGTACAACACAGGAAGAGGCCTCTTCAACCCACAATGCTGTTCCGAACTGGCTAAGCTAAGACACCTAACCCCGTCTGCCTGCAAATGGTCCATAACCCTCCATTCTCTTCACATTTTATCAAAGAGCATCTATTCTAGTTACCTCCACCTTACACCCGGCAGGGCATTCCAGGCATCCACCAGGCTCTGTAAAAAAAAATTACCCTGCACATCTCCTTTGAGCTTACACCCCTCTTTCCTTTAACGCACGCCCTCAAGTATTGCACATTGTGACCCTGGGAGAAAGATATTGGCTACTTACACCGATGACTTGACATCATCCAATCACAAATCGTAGACTCCGCCAGCTCCATCATGGGCAATAGCTTCCCCACCATCAAAGACATCCTCAAACGGCGATTCCACAAGAAGGCGTCATCCATCATTTCCCACAACCTATTAAATGCTCCCATTGGCGAGCATCTCAAGTAGCCTCTGACGACCAAGTTCAGCTCCTGGTCTTCAGGTGTGGCTTAGATACTAAGTACCTCACAACCCAGGGCAAGCTCTCTTCTTGTTATTACCATCAGGAGCCAGAAGACACAAATTCAATGTTTTAGAAACAGTTTCTTCCCCTCTGCCATTAGATTTCTGAATGGTCCATGAACCCATGAACACTACCTTGCTATTTTGCTCTCTTTTTGCACGACATTTTTTGTATATATTTCTTACTGTAACTTATAATATATTTTATGTATTATACTGTACTGCTGCCTCAGATCAACAGGTTTCACGGCAGATGTCAGTAATACCAAATCTGATTCTGATAAGGAGATACAACGGTCTTTCTTTTTCTCTCTCTCACCGCTCATTGGTTCCTTAAGGTTGTTGTAGCCAGGGGTGGCAATGAGGACAAGCTCCCACTACCTTTTAAATGCTCCCAACGGTGTGCACCTCAGTTAGCCTCTGACAACCAAGTCCAGCTTCTGGCCTTCACGTGTGGCTCAGCTACTAAGCCCGACAGAACTCTTTCTACTGAGAGGAGAAGAGGCAAAAGCGGGACACTGGTACCTTAAAACAAGCCACTTCGGGCCGATGGGGCTCATCGGCAGTGATTAGCGGCTCATCCGGGAGGAAAAAGCTCTGATCTCAAACCTCTGCTGCCTGGCATTTAAACCCACTCATGGGGAAGGCTTGGGAGTAAACCCCGAGGAAAACTGGAGTCCCTAAGACAGTCCTACATTAAATTCAATAACGCATACAGCACCCCAGGTACCAAAATGTATGTGTCTCTGCTGTTCCTTTGGGTTTGTCAGCTGTATGGAGAGGGGGATTCTGCTATATGGGCATCAGCTTGCTCTCCGTATCTTACTGCCTAGATTGTGTATCGTGTAGACAGCTGCATGCCACATTCTTGGTTAACCCTGACCAACGGACGGCCTCATGGGGAATGCAAAAATATGGTAGATCAGAAGGCTGTTCGGGAGTCTAGGATCAGAGGGTACAGCTTCAGAACACAAGGATGTTCCTTTAGAACAGAGATCAGGTGGAATTTCTTTAGCCATTTCCACATATTGCTGCTGAGGCCAAGTCATTGGGTATATTTAAAGGTTGACATGCTCTTAATTAGTGAGGGCATCAAAGGTTATGGGGAGAATGCATGAGAATAGGTTTGAGGGGGAAAATAAGTCACCCTTGGCTGAATGGCAGTGCAGACTTGATGGGCTAAATGGCCTAATTCAGCTCCTGTGTCTTATGGTCCTGTAACAGGTCAATCCACGGGCAAGTTGTCCCAATCAGAGGGCATGGGGAATTAACGTGGGCTACAGTTTCTCCCAGACACTCAAGAATCACTCGACTGTGGTGTTCTAGGGCTAGAATGTGGCACACAGTGCAACAGGGATAGGGGGAAGTACAAGATGCCCACGACATGTGCTCTGTCACAGGAATGACGGCACACTAACTGTCTGTGTAACAGGGACGTGTGTGTGTGTGTGTGTGTGTGTGTGTGTGTGTGTGTGTGTGTGTGTGTGTGTGTGTGTGTGTGTGTGTGTGTGTGTGTGTAATGGAGACTGTGTGTGTAACATGGACTGCACCCTAATATTGTTGATGTGTAAAAAATCTCTGTACATGTAACAGGGACTGTGTCCCATTACTGACTGTAACGGGAACTGCTGTGCAACAGGGCCTAGGTGTGTAACAGGGTCTGTGTGACTGTGTAACAGAGACTGTGTCCCAGCACTGACCATGTCTGTAACAGGGTCTATGTATGTAACAGAGATCCCAGCACTGACCATGTGTGTAATAGTGACGGTGTCCCAGCACCGACCATGTGTGTAACAGAGATGGTGTCCCAGCAGTGACCGTGTGTGTAACAGAGACAGTGTCCCAGCACTGACCGTGTGTGTAATGGTGACGGTGTCCCAGCACTGACCGTGTGTGTAATGGTGACGGTGTCCCAGCACCGACCATGTGTGTACAGAGACTAAATCAGCATTGACTGTGTAACAGGAACTGTCCCAGCACTGACTGCATGTGTAGCAGGCGCTGTGTGTATACCCAGACTAAGGGTCCGAGCACTGAGTGTGTGTATGCAAATAGGATATGTAACTCTAGCTCAGAATCAGTATCAGGGTATCAGGATCAGGTTAATTATGACTGTCTTGTATGACATGAAATTTGTGAAATACTTTCAATGAGTTTTCATTCCATCTTACCCCTCCCTTTCAACCCTCGCCCATTTCTTTCAGACACAAACAAGTGGGGTAGGATCTTTGATGAACCAAGGGCCTGTTCAATACTGAAGAAAGAGGTGATTACATTGTATGCGTCAGCAAAGCCTGTTTTCTCTCTAAAAGCCAGCAACTGCTCGAAAACTTCAGAGGAAATTCTCCTAAAATATAATTGATAATACTGTAGCCCAGTCTCTGCCTCCTATCTACAACACAGTGAGCTCCCACACAAGGTTGTATGAAATCACTATTTTAATCCCACTGTCTGTTCAGAAATAACTTCTACCTCAGAAATACAAAAGATCAATTCAGAAAGAAAACAGTGAAAATTTAACAATCCGTCCTTCTGGGAGAAAGATTTTTTATCCTCAGAATTCTGTTGAGACTGAAAGGGAAGGATTTTGGAATAATTTATGCATTACTCAGCAGTAGCTCACAGGAAGCAATGGAGAGACGTGAAACCCATCCCCACCCTGGCCTGACACCAAGTATTAACACCAACACAAGCAGAGAATAACGTCCCCAGCTTCAGGATAACGCACACTGAAGCAAATGCACATGCTCTAGAGTATGGAATTAAATATCAGAGAGAGAGGGGGGAGAGAGGGAGGGGGGCGGGGAAGGGAGGGGGGAGAGAAGGGGGAAAAGAGGGAGAGAGGAGGGTGGGGAAGGGAGAGGGGGAGAGAGAGGGGGGAGAGAGAGGGGGAGAGAGTGGGGGAGAGAGAGAGGGGGGAGAGAGAGGGGGAGAGTGGGGAGAGAGAGGGGGAGAGTGAGGGGGAGAGAGGGGGGAGAGAGGGGGGAGAGAGGGGGGAGAGAGGGGGGAGGAGGGGGAGAGGGAGAGAGAGAGAGGGGGAAGAGAGGGAGAGAAGAGAGGGAGCGAGGAGAGGGGGAGAGGGAGAAAGGAGAGGGGGAGAGGGAGAAAGGAGAGGGGGAGAGGGAGTGAGAGGGAGAAAAAGGGAGAGAGCGAGAGAAAAAGAGAGAGTGCGGGCGAGAGAGGAATGGGGAGAAGAGGAAGAAAAGGGGAGAGAGTGAGAGGGGAGATAGAAAGTGGGGGGAGAGAGTGAAGGAATGAGAGGTAGAAAAGGGAGAAGGGGAGGGAAAGGGAGAGGAAGAGAGCGACAGAGAGAGGGAGGGGGAGGGAGAATGTGGGAAAGTGAGGCAAAGGTGTAGGTGGGGAGTGGGGGGGGAGAAGGAGCAAAAAAGGGTGGGAAAGAGGAGTGGTGGGACAGAGGAAGGGAGAGGGGGAGAGTGTAGTGCTAGACACAGGCAAAACAAGGTTATCATCATCATATACTGACACTCTTTTCTTTCCACCTGTCTTGCCGTTTATCATTCTCTCCACTCTCTCTCTGATCCTTACCTCTCCATGTCTCTTTTCCTCTCTCCCTTCCCTCTTTTTCATCTTTCCCTACATCTTTCTCCATCTCCCACTTGGAATACTGTGAGCCGTTCTGGTGGACACACTGCACAACAGAGGACGTGGAGACTTTAGAGAAGGTGCAGAAGAGGCTCACCAGGACTCTGCCTTGATTAGAGAGTATTTGCTATTTCTCTGGAGCTTCAGAGGCTGACGGGTGATCTGGCAGGAGTATATAATATTATGTGGCTCATAGACATCAAATATTAAAATATTAAAAGAACATGGCTTTAGGATAAGAGAGAGAAAGTTGAAAGGACAGAAGTGAGGCAATCTTCTTTAACACAGAGCGGTAGGTACCTGGGACTTGCTGCCAGCTACATTTTAGGATTGAGGATTTACGATATTTAGACAGAAATATGAACAGAGAGGGAACAAAGAGATTAGGCCTGTGTAGACGCAGATAGGATTAATTAGATTGGCACCATGGTATGTATGAAAATGATGGCCAAAGGGCCTCTTCCTGTGCTACACCATCCCATCCCTATTTCGCTTTCTCTCACCCACCTTCCCCTCATCTGGTCTCACCTATCACCTGCCAGCTTCTTACACCATCATCTCCCCTCCCCCAGACACCCACCTTCCCACTTACCTGGTCTCACCTATCACCTGCCAGCTTGTACTCCTTCCCCTCCCCTACCTTCTTATTCTGGCTTTTGCTCACTTCCTTTCCAGTCCTGATGCAGGGTCTCAGCTGCCCATTCCTCTCCACAGATGCTGCCTGACCTGCAGAGATCCTTCAGCTTTTTGTGTGTGTTGCACCGGATTCCCAGCATCTGCAGACTCTCCCCATGTGGGTTTCTTCAGGGAGTTCCAGGTTGCTCCTTCAGTCCAAAGACGTACCGGTTAGTAGGTTAATTGGTTCATTGCAAATTGTCCAATTACACCAGGGTTAAATCGGGGCGTGCTGTGTGGCACAGCTTGAAGAACCAGAAGGGCCTATTCCACACTTTACACACAAAATGCTGGAAGTACTCAGCAGGTCAGAGGGGTAACTTAAAGGGGATCAGAGGATGGTGGGTACATGGAATGAGGAGGCAGGTCCAATTACAATGTCAAAAATAAATCTGGACAGGTTCAAGGATACGAGACATTTAGAGAGACATAGGCCAAACAGAGGCGGGGAACAGTCCTGGCTACCTCACTAAATATATTTAACACACAGTTAGATAAGATTTTTGCATAGCAGGGGGATTAAGGGTTATCAAGTCAAGTCAGGTCACTTTTTATTGTCATTTTGACCATAACTGCTGGTACAGTACACAGTATAAACGAGACAACCTTTTTCAGGACCATGGTGCTACATGAAACAGTACAAAAATTACACTGAACTACGTGAAAACAACACAGAAAGAATCTACACTAGACTACAAACCTACCCAGGACTGCATAAGGTGCACAAAACAGTGCAGGCATTACAATAAATAATAAACAAGACAATAGGCACAGTAGAGGGCAGTAAGTTGTTGTCAGTCCAGGCTCTGAGAAGGACGGTAAATGAAGCTGAATTCAGCCATGATGGAGCGGGATTAACAGGCCAGACATCTGACTTGTTTGCTTATTTATTTATTGAGATACTGTATGGAATAGGCCTTTCTGGCCCTTTAGCCGTGCGGCCCAGCAACCCAAAATTTAATCCAGTCTTATCACGGGACAATTTACAATGACTAATTAAGCTACCAACCAGTACAGTTTTGGACTGTGGGAAGAAACCGGAGCATCCAGAGGAAATCCACACAGTCACGGGGAAAAGGTAAAAACTTCTTACAGAGAACGGTGCAGGAACTGAACCCAGGTCGCTGGTAACGTGAAGCATTGTGCTAACCACAACGCCACTAATCCTTGTGTTTTTTACGTTTTTATGTAAATAGGCCATTCACAACAAGGAATCGTGCTCAGCAGTGGCCAAAAGGCTCGTTTCTGTGCTGTGTAATTCTACTCCCTTTTAGATAAGTGGAGGAAAGTTTAGGAGAGATGTCAGAAGTAGTTTCTTTACACAGAGGCACCTGGAATGCTCTGCCCGGGCTGGTGGTGGAGGCAGACACATTCGGGGCATTTAAAAATCCCTTAAATAGGTGCATGGATGAAAAGGGAATGGAGTGCAGGTGGGAAGGGTTAGAATATACATAGAACATAATTTTATAGGAAAGCAACATCATCATCAGAAATCCTCACCACCCAGGCCATACTCTTCATGTTTCTGCCATCAGGTAGAAGGCCCAAGCCCCTCAGGACTCACAGCACCAGGCTGAAGAACAGTTACTACTCCTCAACCATCAGGCTCTTGAACAAAGAGTCACTTGCCCATCCATTGAGATGTTCCCACAACCAATGATCTCACTTTAAGGACTCTTGTTATTTGATGTTCTCATTATTTATTGCTATTTATTTGTATTTGCACAGTTTGTTGTCTTCTGGTTGACCTTTCATTGATCCTATTATAGTCACCATTCTACAGATTTGCTGAGGATGCCCATCAGAAAATGAATCTCAGGGTTGTATGTGGTGACATATATGTGCTCGAGTAATAAAAAAAAACTTTAAACTTTGAACCTACTCTAAGATCAATCTAACCCTTCCCTCTTACATAACCCTCCATTTTTCTATCATTCATGTGCTTAACTAAGAGTTTCTTAAATGCCCCTAATGTATCTGCCTCTACCACCACCCCTGGCAGGGTGTTCCATACACCCACCACTCTCTCTGTGTAAAAAAAACATATCTCTGATGTCTACCCCCGCTATACTGTCCTTCAAATACATTAAAATTATCCTCCCTCATATTAACCATTTCCACTCTTGGAAAGGGTTTCTGGCTGTCCAGGTTGTTCATAGCTAAGACTGATTATGGAGCAGGTTTATACAACATCATGGACTAAAGGGCCCCTACTGCACTCTACTCTTCTTTATTCTAAATAAGCACTTGTGCTTCTCTGGGCTGATTCATCCAGAGCAACACACACAAAATGCTGGAGGAACTCAGCAGGTCAGGCATTATCCATGGAAATGAGTAAATTGTCAACGTTTCAGGCCGAGACTCTTCTTCAGGACTGAGAAGGAAGGGTGAAGATGCCAGAATAAAAAGTTCCCCATTCTGACGAAGGGTCTCGGCCCGAAACGTCGACAGTGCTTCTCCTTATAGATGCTGCCTGGCCTGCTGTATTCCACCAGCATTTTGTGTGTGTTGTTTGAATTTCCAGCATCTGCAGATTTTGTCGTGTTAGTTCCCCATTTTAACCTTTTACCTCTTTGCACCTGCCTATAAGTTCCCTCTGGGTCCCCTCCTCCTTCTCTTTCTTCTGTGATCTACTCTCCTCTCCTATCCTTCCTCTCCGGTCCTTGACCCTTCCCACTCACCTGGCTTCACTTATCATCTTCCAACTAGCCTCTATCCTCTCCTTTTTATTCTGGTATCTCCAGTCCCAGAAAAAGGTCTTGGCCAGAAATGTCAACTATTTATTGATTTCTGTAGATGCCGCCTGACCTGCTGAGTTCCTTCAGCAATGTGTGTGTTGCTTTGGATCTGCACTTTGTCATATTTATGAGTAATCATAGCTTGAGGTTAACATCCCTCCGTTCTCAGGTGGGAGGAACATTCCCTAAGGTTGAGGTCAGGAAAATGTAACAAAGACAAATAAAGGTACAGAGGACCTATTTGTTTCTTTCCCTTGAACATCTGTGGACCACGTGAGTTTGGACCCTCACCCTTTGCCTGAGAGGGTGGGAGGGAAAAAAGGAAATTCCTGAGGCTGTGAAAGAAAAACGGAGTGAGGGAGGATGGCGGCAAGCAAAGCAGTTATGACACAAACAGTACTTACACAGCTGAGAATCACGCCCTTGAAATATTGACCATGTCAACAGGCTCCCTCACGTGACATTGTGTCATCTAGAACCTGGCAGGAAAGCCACCTTCCCATGACCTTCACCCACACCCCTGCCAGCACAAAACTTTCTCACTGTCTCGCCAAGGTCACACAGGCGTGGAGTCCTCACCCTGTAAACTGACTGTAATCTATCAGGCTTAAGCAAGGCTAAAGGTGGTATGGCATTGGTAAATACACACACGCACATTTACACACCCAGTCTCTCTCATACACAAACACACACACACATTTACACACCTAGTCTCTCTCATACACACACACATTTACACACCCACTCTCTCTCTCTCTCTCTCTCTCACACACTTACACACCTAGTCTCTCACACACAAACACACACATTATTTCTTTCTCTCTCTCAACACACATATACAGTATCTTTATCACACACACACACACACACACACACACACACACACACACACACACACACAGCTACCCTGTTGAGTAGGGTGAACACATCACAGGTCTAGGATTAATGTACAACAATCACAGTCTGTACACTGCTCTTGACGCTCTCTCATATCCACCCCACAACTCACACAAGCTCTGATCCTGTCAACAACATGGGTCAGATAATTCTGCTGTGACTTACAGTAGGACGGAGGAATATGGAGGGGATGAAGGTGACAGGCACAGAAAACAAGTAAGAGGAAAATAAGGGGTTAAGGCAGAAATGTGGGGGAGAGAGAAGGGGTAGGGAGAACATGAGAGGAGAGAAGAGGGGAAGATGGAGAGAGAGGGAAAGAGACGAGAGAGAGAGAGAGAGAGAGAGAGAGGGAAAGAAATACAGAGTTGTGGTGAGTGAAGTTGTCCACGGTAGCCTATTGGTCGAAGGGTAATTACAGTTCCTAACCCTGGTGGTGTGGGAATTCCTTCCCAACAGCAGCAGCAAAACATCAAGGCCACAACAGTGTGGGATCAAGGGTTCCTGGTAAATTTCAGTCAACGTAGAGCAGGAGGAAGACTATGCAATGATTGGACAGAGACATTGCCCTGGGGAAGACTGATGAAGGTCAATCATTGGAACTCCAGGGTATCACTGCAGGGCTGCCTGAAAGCACTGTCCTCAACCCAACCACGTACAGCTGCCTCATCAGAGGTCCCATCATGAGGCTGAAAGAGAGGCATGCCCGCGGATAGCTGATATGTAGGTCAGTTGACAGATCAGACAAACATCTATGGAGGCACAGTGGAGAATATCCCGATCTGGCCCATCACGGCCTAGTATGCAAACACCAATGCCCAGGAATGGAAAGGACTACCGAAAGTGGTGGACGTAGCCCAGTCCATCACAGGCAAATCCCTCCCCTCCATTGAGCACTTTCACATGGAGCACTGCCACAGGAATCATCCAGCAGCACCCATCATCCAGGCCATGCTCTCTTCTTGCTGCTACCACTGGGAAGGAGGTACAGGAGCCTTAGCTTCCACACCACCAGGTTCAGGAACAGTTACTACCCTACAACCAAAAAGCTGAACCAGCATGGAAAACTGCACTCACTTCAACACCGAACTGATTCCATAACCTGTGGACTCACTTTCAAGGATTCTACGCATGTTCTCAATATTTTACTTTTTAATAGAATTTGTACAATTTATCTTCTTTTGAACTTCACTTGTTTGTCTTTCGTATCCAATAGCTTTTCATAAATGCCATTGCATTCCTTTATTTATCTCTAAATGTCTGCAAGAAAATGAATCTCAAGGTTGTATATAGAGACCTCAGTGGCCACTTTATTAGGTACACCCGTACACCTACTCGTTAATGCAAATATCTAATCAGCCAATCATGTAGCATCAAAATACATAAAAGCATGCAGACACGGTCAAAAGGTTCAGTTGTTGTTCAGACCAAACATCAGAATGGGGAAGAAATGTGATCTAAGTGACTTTGACTGGTGCCAGACGAGGTGTTACAACAGTGGTGAGCATCCCTGAATGCACAGTATGTTGAACTTTGAAGCGGATTGGCTACAGCAGCAACCCACGTCAAGGAGCACAGGAGGTATATCCATTTGGGTCACCCGGAGAAATTGGCCGTAGTACAACACTGTATTCGAAATGGCCATAGGATTGACTTCTGTGGCACAAAACTACTGTGCCACGCCAATGGGTTTTGGGACCACCTGGTAAAGAAAGCCACTGAAATAAAACTAGAGGAAAAGAATTTTCACAGAGACGAAGATCTCACTCTAAGTAAGAATTGGAATTCAATTGCAAAGAAGGTGGGACAGCGAGAATCTAATTGGATGAAGACTAACCAATCAGGAAGGACGGATTTCCGGGGTTATAAATACCCATGGACAAGACATGCCCAGCATCATCCCTGAAGAAGATGGCAGAGTTTGTCATTGAAACTTCAAATATAATTGATACCTGCACCTGGCTGGAAGTCCAAGAAGAGCTTGTTTATCATATCCGCTGGGAAAGAACCAGATCCTCAGAATCAGAATCAGATTTACTATCACCGGCATGTGACGTGAAATTTGTTAACTTAGCAGCAGCAGTTCAATGCAATACATAATCTAGCAGAGAAAAAATAATAATAATAATAAATAAAATTTAAAAATAATAATAAATAAGTAAATTATTGTATACATATATTGAATAGATTTTAAAAACATGCAAAAACAGAAATACTGTATGTTAAAAAAAATGAGGTAGTGTCCAAAGATTCAATGTCCATTTAGGAATCGGATGGCAGAGGGGAAGAAGCTGTTCCTGAATTGCTGAGTGTGTGCCTTCAGGCTTCTGTACCTCCTATCCTTTTTCGTGTATGTACTTTGATAATAAATTTACTTTGAACTTTACAGAAATTCCTGCTGATCTCAGTTTCAAAGGCTGTGACTTCAGATCCCAGACTCTCTACTAATGGAAACATCCTTTCCACATCCACTCAATCCAGACCATCTCTGACAAGAGATTTAATCCAGCTATTGTTGACATTCAACTGTAATACCGTGACTGAGTCACACACTGTCAATACCTACACCAGGGGTTCCCAACCTGGAGTCCATGGACCTCTCAGTTAATGGTTGGGGTCCACGGCATAAAAAAGGTTGGGAACCTCTGGTCTATTGGGTAAGCACTGTGGAAGGACAAACCAAGGTAACATTTCCATCATGAGCGGTAGGGACATGGGAATACTAGAAGCATAACTCTTTGAAACTGGCATCGCCATCATCAGCTGCACCAGGCACGTCACTACAAAACGCTGGAGGAGTTCAGCAGGTCAAGCAGCATCCAAGGAAAGAAATACAGAGCAACGTTTTGGGGCTAGACCCTGCATCAGGACTGGAAAGGAAGGGAGCAGGAGCCAGAATAAGGTGATGGAGGAAAGGTGGGAGCAAAGTTAGTGGGTGGTAGGTGAGACCAGGTGAGAGGGGACAGGTAGGTAGGTGGAGGGGTACGGGACACATTGTACAACATCAACATAAAATCTCGCTCCAGTATCCAGTATAAAGGCCAAAGTGCCGAAATCTCACTCTGTGACCCTCTGTGCCTATGACAAAATTTCAAGGAGTTATGCTTCTGCATTTGCATGTCCCTTTGTTCTATGCACAGCTCAGCATCCTGCCATTCACTTTATAAGTCTTACCCTGGTATGTCCTTCCAAAGTGTAACATTTCACAGCTGTCCTGAAGAAAAGTCTCGGCCAGAAACATCAACTGTTTATCCATTTCCATGGACGCTGCCTGACCTGCTGAGTTCCTCCAGCACTTTGTGAGTGTTGCTTTGGATTTCCAGCATCTGCAGAAGCTCTTCTTTTCAAATTCCATCTGTCATTTTTCAGTCCAGGGATAGATCATTTGCACAAAATGCTGGAGGAACTCAGCAGACTAGGCAGCATCTATTGGAAAGAGTAAACGTCGACTTTTCGGGCCAAGACCTTCACCTGGACTGGGATGTCACCATATACAGCCCTGAGATCCATTTTCTTGCAGGTATTCACAGTAGAACAAAGAAATACAAGAGAATCAGTGAAAAAGACTGATAAGCAACCAATGTGAAAAAGAGAAACTGTGCAAATCAAAAAATAAATAAATAATGTTAAGGAAGTGAATTGCAGAAATCATAGGTTGTGGAGTCAATTCATAGTTGAGGTGAGTGAAGATCCCACGCAGGTGCTTAACAGCAACCTTGCATTCCTTGTCAGTAAGACCAGGGAAATGATTGTGGACTTTAGGAAGGGGAAATCGAGGGACCACACACCAGTCCTCAATGTGGGATCAGCAGTGGAAAGGATGAGCAATTTCAAGTACCTGGGTGTCAACTTATCTGAAGATCTATCCTGGGCCAAACATATTGAAGCAATTACAAGGAAGGCACGACAGCAGCTATATTTCATTAGGAGTTTGAGAAGACTTGGCATGTCACCAAAGACTCTCGCAAATTTCTAGAGATGTGTGGTGGAGTACATTCTAACTTATTGCATCACTGGTATAGGTTGATAGGTTTTTAGTCAGGGCAAAGGTTACAGGGAGAAGGCATGAGAATAGGGCTAAGAGGGAAACAGATGAAATGGCGGAACCGATTCTGCCCCTATATGTCATGGTCTTATGGTATGCAGCGGGCACTGCACAGGATTGGAAAAAAACTGCAGTGGGTTGTAACTCAGCCATCTCCATCATGAGCACTAACCTCACCAGCACTGAGGAAGTCTTCAAAAGGCAATGCCTCAAAAAGGCTGTATTCACCATTAAGGACCCCATCAGGACATGCCCTCTTCTCATTGCTACCATCAGGGAGGAGGTACAGGAGCCTGAAGGCCCACACTCAATGATTCAGGAACAGCTTCTTCCACTCCACCATCAGACTTCTGAATGGACATCGAACCTCTGTACACTACCTCACTATTTTATTTTCCCTATTTGCTCTCTTTTTACACTGTTTACTTAATTTAATTTTTATATATATTTCTTATTGTAATTTATAGTTTTAATATTATGTATTGTAAAGTATTACTGCCACAAGACAACAAATTTCACAACACATGCTGGTGATATTAAACCTGATTCTGATCCTGATTTTGACGTAAGAGCCTAATGGTTGAAGGGTAGACACTGTTCCTGAACCTAGTGGTGTGGGAATGGTAACAGTTTTATATGTAAAGTATATTTGCATTTTAGTCTAATTGTCTAGTCCACGTGTCTGTTATCATTAAAATGTTTCTGTCCCTACAAGCAAGCTTCCTTTTCTGTCTGTTTGTGTTGCTGTGTCCCTGTGTGCATGTGTGTCCATGTCTGTGTGTACTTATGTAAGTCTTTATCTGTGCCTATGTGCGTATGTGTGTGTGACTGTGTGTGACTAAATGTGTGTGTGCATGTATGTATGTGTGTATGATTTTGTGTGCATGTGTATATATTCCCATATGTATCCATGTGTATGTCTGTATGCATATTTGTGTGTGTGTGTGTGTGTGTGTGTGAGTCTGTGTGTGTGTGTGAGTGTGAGAGTGTGTGTGTGTGTGTGTGTGTGTGTGTCTTGCTTGTCTGTATGCAGAGCTCAGGAAGTGCCTGATGTTTCCCAAACTAATCTTCCAATTCCTCTCCATAGGATACAAAGCCTCTTTGAAGTGTTTGAGCAGCAACATTTGCATATTTTATTAATTAAATAATAGACGTCCTTGCAGATGCTCTGTGACTAATTCTTCCAGGAAATAGTGTGAGAGGTTTCTCTCTATCCCTGCACAAAACACATATACAGGCATCACTGCTGCCTGGCTGATTAACTGATTTTCCTTCTGCATCCATCCCCCTCTCCCAGCTCTGCACTTCCTCACTCCCCCTCTCCCCTCCATCACTCTCAGCCCCCTCACCACCTTCCCCTCTTCTCGCTCTCTCTCTCGCCTGTCTGAGCTGGAGGGTTGAAGGTGGCTCACAATGACCTTGCGCCTTCATGAAGAGCTCAGCAAGAGTCAAGCCGCCTGCAGACAGCACACTCTGCGTTTACCAGACACAAACCTTGAAAGTAAAAGCGAAGGACATTCGGAATCTTTTCTGAGGTTGTTGGATTTCATTCCCTCCCCCACCTTCTCGAATTAAAATTAATCCAATGTCACACTTAACCAGTTCCCTGCCAGAGTTGAGGGAACTCACGGTAAACAGATATTTTCTTTAGACATACAGCACAGTACCAGGTCCTTACGACCCATCAAACCCACACTGCCCAAATAGACCCAAGTGACCAATTAACTTGCAACTGGTAGGTTTTTGGGATGTGGAAGGAAATCAGAACACCCAGAGGATGTATGGGGAGAACGTACAAATTCCTACGGGCAGCTGGCACTGTAAAGCGTTACCGGACCGCACCGCCCAATGGCTTGGGGATCAGTGTCCCTGCTTAAACTCTTGTTCCAAGGTTATTCATGGTATTTTCTTTGAAGAAGGCTGACTTGTTTCTGCAAAATGGTGCACAAACACACACATCGTGGGCTGTAGAGGGGCATTCCTGTGCTTTACATTCTCATACATGCACAATCACACATACACCCACATGTATGTACAAAATGGTGTACACATACACGTGTACACATGGGTACCAAAGACTGATAAGACAAATACACACACACCAATGAGTGGTGGTAGACACAGATACATTAGAGGCATTTAAGAGAGTCTCAGATTCACAAATCTCAGGCTATGCGGGAGGGAAAGGTTAAACTGATATCGGAGTAGGTTAAAAGGTCATAGAGTCACATAAAACTACAGCACAGAAACAGGCCCTTCAGCCCATCTAGTCCATGCCAAACCACTTAAGCTGCCTTGTTCCATTGACCTGCACCTGAACCAAAGCCTCCATACCCCTCCCAACCATGTACCTATCCAAACTTCTCTTAAATATTGAAATTGACCCTGCATCTACCACTTCCACTGCCAGCTCATTCCACACTCTCACCACCCTCTGCATTTCCCCACAAGTTCCCCTTAAATATTTCACCTTTCACTCATGACCTCTAGTTCTAGTCCCAGGCAACCTCAGTGGAAAAAGCTTGCTTGTATTTACCCTGTCTATACCCCTCATAATTTTATATACCTCAATCAAATCTCTCCTCGATCTTCTGTGTTCCAAGGAATAAAATCCTATTCAATCCTTCCTTATAACTCAGGCCCTCCGGACCAGGCAACATCTTTGTAAATTTCCTCTGTACTCTTTCAATCTTGTTTGCATCTGTCCTGTACGTAGGTAATCAAAACTGCACTCAATACTCCAAATGGGGCCTCACCAACTTCAACAATAACATCCCATCTCCTGTACTCAGTACTTTGATCTATGAAGGCCAATGTGCCAAAAGCTTTTATATATAACTGTAAGACATTATGATCACTAAATATAAAGAGTTCCCTACACAAACTCCTTTCACCTATCCTGTCTCAATCCCTAATTGGGGATCAGGTATTGACAGCTCTCTCGTTGCGACTTCTATGTACTGATTAAGAAAACTTTCCTGAACACATCTGACAAACTCTATCCCATCTAGTCCTTTGACAGTTGGGGAGTCACAGTCAAAAAGGCTACACCTGAATCTCTGTCGTACCTGTAGTGGTTGTAGCTCCCTTCTGGAGTGGGCTACAAGGTTATTGAAACAAAAACCTAAGGTTATCTTAGAAATTTCTTCCCCAAGACAGTTAATCTGATCAACCATTCTAGTTGGCCACCCCCACCCCCTCCATCTATTACCTCAATCACTACACTGTAAACACTTTAAACCATTTTTATTATGCTGCTTGCTTACATTGAAATACATGTATATCCATATTTTATTCCATATCTGCACTTGTAACTTTATTTTTGTACAATTCTTTATTCTATACAATTGTTCAGCTATATACATGTGTATGATTGATAACAATTAAACTTGAACTTTTTTGTATTGCACAGTATTGCTAAAGCAAAACAACAAATTTCACAACATATATCTGTGATATTAAACCTGAGGCTGATTCTAACTTGCTCAGAGTTCAGCTCTATGAGTCTATAAAGGGAGGGAGACGGAAATGCAGAGAGACGTAAAGGGTTAATGCCAGGGTTTAGGAACTGGATGGCTGAAAGGAGCAGAGTGCATGAGAAGGGTGCAGATATCTCGGGTGTTTACCGGGTCAGAGGAACTTGCAGGACAATGGAGGGACTTGGAAACAATCTGAATTATTTTGGCCCTGGAGCGTTCCCCCGATTAGACATTTGTGACAGTCATTCAGAGGAAGAAACCATACCACCTCATGCAATGCTATCTCGGTGCCCTGACCTTCATTAATAAATAAACACATTTGACCTGCCCGTAAACTTTCCCACACAAGCCACAGGTAGCACTTAAATTACATCCCTGCACGGATTCTGACATCAGTCCACACAAGTCAACACAAAAAATAGCGTCTGATCAAACAGGAGATTAGACTTTGCAGAAATTGGATTAGACTGGATTAGATGACAATGGGGAGGGAGATCATGTCTGGCTGCGGAGGGGGGTGGCATAGCTTGTTTGTCTGTAAGCAGTGTTGGCAAGGGAGGGGGCCTCATGCATCCTCAGTGAATTTTTGTAATTAATGAGCCTCCAGACAGTTTCCACCAGAACTCTCTGGAGGAGATCAAGCTATTCAAGTTTCAAGATTGTTTATTGTCATTCTTCAAAGTTCAAAATAAATTTATTTATCAAAGTACATATATGTAACATATACAACATAGAACAATACAGCATAGGAACAGGTCAGTTGGCCCACAATTTTCTGCTGAATCAGCTAAAGGGCAAATCAAAATCACCCAAACACTAATCCCTCCAACCTACACAACGTCCATATCCCTCCATCTTCCTTACATCCATGTGCCTGTCCAAATATCTCTGAAAGCCTAGAATGTATTTGCCTTTACCACCGTACCAGGCAGCACATTCCAGGCATCCACCATTCTCAGAGTAAAAAAAATTACCTCTCACATCCCCTTTGAACGTTCCCACCCTCTGGTATTAGACATTCCAACCCTGGGAAACAGATACTGCTTGTCTAGTCTATCTATGCCTCTCGCAATCGTATAAAGCTCTATCAGATCTCCCCTCAGCCTCTGGCGCTCCACAGAGAACGACCCAAGTTTACACAGCTTCGCATGATAGCACATGCCCTCTAAACCAGGCAGCAGTGTGGTAAAATTCAAAGTTGAAAGTAATATTTATTGTCACGATACATATACGTCACCACGTACAACCGTGAGATTCTTTTTCCTGTGGGCGTACTCAGCAAATCTATAGAATAGTAACTGTAAACAGAATCAATGAAAGAGCAAGAGCATTGAAGACGACAAACTGTGCAAATGTAAATATAAATAAATAGCAACAAAAAACAAGAGCATGAAATAACAAGATAAAGGGTCCTTAAAGTGAGATCTCTGGGTGTAGGAACATCTCAAAAACGGAGTGCAGCTATCCTCTTTTGTTCAAAAGCCTGATGGTTGAGGAGTAGTAACTGTTCTTGAAACTGGTGGTGTGAGTCCTGAGCTCTTGAACCTTCTACCTGACGGCAGCAATGAGAAAAGAGCACGTCCAAGGCGGTGAGGTTTCCTACAACAGCATTTCATCTGGATGTGCTCAACAGTTAGGAGGGTTTTTACTTGTGATGTACCAAGCCGATCCCACTACCTTTTGTAGGATTTTCCATTCAAAGGCGTTGGTTCCCATACCAGGCCATAATGCAGCCAGTCAATACAGTTCCCACTACACACCTGTAGAAATTTATCAAGGTTTTTGATGACATGCCGAATCTCCGCAGACTCCAAAGGAAGTAGAGGTGCTGCCATGCTTTCTTTGCAATTACATTAAAATGGTGGGTCCAGGTCAGGTCCTCTGGGACAGTGACGCCCAGGAACATAAACCTCTTATAGCCCTGCGATTAATTTTCTTATGGGCATACTCAATAATTCCAATAACTATAATACAATCAATGAAAGACCTCACCAATTTGGGTGTTCCACCAGTGTGGCAAATACACAAACTGGGAAAATATGTAAAGAATAAATAAATAAATAGGCAACTTAGTATACAAGTGTAAATGAGAATGAAATGATTTTTACTTCTGATCCGATACTGGCATGAAAAGACACAATAAACATAGGAAACACAATAAAACAAAATACAAAACAACCTGTAGAACACAATGTACAAGTAACTGTTGTGTGTGGCCATGTCTACATAAGAATAGCCTATATACTTAGTGACATCTTATTAGGTAGACCTGCACAGTAATGGAAACATCTAATCAGCCAATCATGTGGCAGTAACTCAAGGTTCAAAGTTCAAATGAAATTTATTATAAACATACAGATATGTCACCATATAGAACCCTGAATTTCATCTTCTTGCGGGCATACTCAGTAAATCCAAGAAATATAATAGAATCAGTAAAAGACCACACCTAATAGAATAGACAAACAAGCAATGCACAAAAAGCATACAGATACAATCAAGAAGTTCAGCTGTTGTTCAGGCAAAACATAAAAATGGGGAAGAAATGTGATCTAAATAACTTTGGCCATGGAATGATTACTGGTGCCACATAGGATGATTTGTTTATTTCAGAAACTGCTGATCTCCTGGGATTTTCATGCACAACAGTCTCTAGAGTTTACAGAGAATGGTGCGAAAAACAAAAAAAAACATCCAGTGAGCAGCAGTTCTGTGGGTGAAAATGCCTCGTTAATGAGAGAGGTCGGAGGAGAATGGCCAGACTGGTTCAAGCTGACAGGAAGGCAACAGTAACTCAAGTAACCACGCGTTACAACAGCGGCGTGCAGAAAAGCATTGTAAGATTTGGAGATTGTAAATATGGCTGAGTGGTGCCACAACAACAACCTCTCACTCAATGTCAGCAAGATGAAGGAAATGACTATTGACTTCAGGAAGAGGAAACCGGAGGTCCAAGAGCCAGAATTGGAAAGAGTCAGTAACTTTAAGTTCCTCAATGTTATCATTCCAGAGGATCTCTCCTGGGCCCAGCACATAAGTGAATTATGACGAAAGCTCTGCAGTGTATCTACTTTCTTAGAGATTTGTAAAGATTTGGCACGACATCTAATACTTTGACAAACTTCTATGTATGTGTGGTGAAGAGCACATTGACTGGTTGCATCACAGCCTGGTATGGAAACACCAATGCCATTGAATGGAAAACCCTACAAAAAGTAATGAATATGGCCCAGTCCATCATGGGTAAAGCCCTCCCCACCACTGAGCACATCTGTACAGAGTGCTGTTACAGGAAAGCAGCATCCATCATCAGGGACCCCCACCACTAAAGTCATGTTCTCTCCTCACTGCCGCCATCAGGAAGGAAGTACAGGAGCCTCAGGACTCAGTTATTTGCCCTCAGCCATCAGGCCCTTGAAACAAAGGGGACAACTTCATTCAACTTCACTTGCCCCATCACTGAACTGTTCCCTCAACCTATGGACTCACTTTCATGGACTCTTCATCTCATGTTCTCGATACTTATTGCTTATTTCCTCTATTACAATTGTTTTTTTCCTCTCTCTTTTGTATTTGCCATTTGTTTTCTTTTACACATCAGTTGTTTGCTTGTTGGGTGCAGTCTTTCATTGATTCTATTCTGTCTCTTTGATTTACTGAGAAAACAAATTTTTTTGCTGTATATGGTGACATGTAAGTACTTTGATAATAAATTTACTTTAAACTTTGAACAGATGTACCATGGAGAGCATTCTAACTGGCTGCATCACAGTTTGGAATGGTGGGGGGGGAGGCACTGCGCAGGATCAAAGTAAGCTGCAGAAGTTGTGAAGTCAATTCCACCATGGGCTCTAGCTTCCTCAACATCTAGGGTATCTTTAAGGAGCCATGCCTTAAAAAGGTGGCATCCATCATTAAGGATCCCCCATTTCCCAAGACATCCTGTCTTCTCATTACCACCATCAGAGAAGGAGGTACAGAAACAGAACCCTGAAGAAAGACACACACTCAGTGATTCAGGAACAGTTTCTTCCTCTCTGTCATCAGATTTCTAAATGGACACGTTTTGCTCTTTTCCTTTTTGCACTACTTATTTAACATTTTATATATATATATATACACACACACACACACACACACACACACACACACACACACACACACACACACACACACACACACACACACACACACACACACACACACACACACACACACACACACACACACTTCTCACTGTAATTCACAGATTTGATTATTATATATTGCATTGTACAAAATATGCTAGTGATATTAAACCTGATTCTGATTCTGTACAACACGTCGAACCTTGAGGTGGTTGGGCTACACCAGCAGAAGATCACGAACATACACTCAATGAAGATGTACCTAATAATGTGGCTAGTAAGTCTATAGCACACCTAAATACAACCATGGCAACAAAGGTATTGATTGCGGTATGTTGTACTGTGAACTCTATATCCACCACTATTATTGAGCAACTTAATTAAAAGTAAAATAAAATATGGCGTTCAAGTCAAGTCAAATCAAGTTTATTGTCATTTATCTATATACATGTATACCGTCCAATGAGACAATGGTTCTCCAGTCCAGGGTATAGAGCACAGTGGTACACGTGACACACATATACACAATAACTTATAATGAAGTAAGGATGAAATCTACAGATGGATTACACATAAATAAACAAACTAAAGTGAATAAATTCAATATTGTAAAGTACAGAACAGATTAACAGGTGACACTTTGAATGTGATGTGGCAGGGAGTTCAGAAGCCTCATGGCCTGGGGGAGGATGCTATTTCCCGATCCCGACTATTCTTGTTTTTATGTATTGGAGTCTCCTGGCTAATGGCAGAAAGACTAAGAGGATGCTGATGGTCCTGCGTACAGAGCACTCCTGATAAATGTCCCTGGTGGACGGTAGGGAGCCCCCGATATTCCTCTCACTGTCCTCACAGTCCAAGAGCGAGAAACAAGCTAGTTCAAAACCTGCCTGGCTAACAGGAAACAAATGATGATGGCCAATATACACTTTACAGTTAGGAAGGCTGTTTACAGTCAACCTCAGCAACTCTCAGCACCAGACCCTTGTGGGGAACATCAACAACTCAGATTAAAATGTAAGGGACATGATCAAGAAGTTTGCAGATGATACAAAATCTGGTCATGTGATTGAAAAAAAAAACAGCAAAGAAAGCTGTAGACATCATAACGTATTGTTGCCTGCTTCAGAGATTGGCAGTACAATTAAATCCAGTGATCCATTTGGAGAGGAGAATCTATGTTAGGTGAGGCTACAACCAGAATTCATAGGTCAAGGTAAAAAGGTGAAATGTTTCAAGGGACCATGAGGGTAAACTTTTTCACTTAGATGGTTGTAAGAGTGTTGAACGAGCTGCCAGTGCAAGTGGTGCATGTCAGCTCGATTTCAACATTGAGGCAAAGTTTGGATAGGTACATGAATAGTAGGGCTATGGAGGCTTTGGTCATGGTGCAAGTTGATGGAGTAGGCTGTTTAAATGATTTTGGCATGGACTAGAAGGGCCAAATGACATGTTTCTATGTTGTACTCCTCTATGACTCTAATGCACAAAAAAAGTGTAGAGAAACAGAGGGATGGGAAGCAGAACAAAGATCCCGTCATTTGGATAGGAATCCATGAGGATACATGGCTGTTTGGATCAAGGTATAGAATCCAAGAGTTTGTAAAGTACAAACTTTACAGCCCCAGTGCTCACCAAATTGGGTTCGATTGCCACCACTCCCTGTAAGGTGTGTGTATGTTCTTCCCATCCGTGGTTCTCAATCTTGTCCAGCTTGTGGCCCAATTGTAACTTTTATTTACCTCTATGGCCCCCACCTGCCATAGTCTCCACTAGTTGCTAAAGTTTTTCTTTTAAGTCAACTGTATTAATTATTCTAGTACACAGACAATATTTATGCTTTAACGGGTTATAGGTATTACTGTAAATTAAATATAATGTTACGGGTGGATATGAAAATAAAATTATTTGAATAGGATAGAGGCTCAGGGAGTGAGCGGTGCTTTGTGTGTGGTCAAGCAGGAGCAGGGATAGCGACTGACGTGCCACACCTCCCTCCCCAACACACACAGGCCAAGCTATTTTGCCGCCTCTTTTCTATCATCTATCTTCCCATTCATTTCATTCCAAAGTCCAATTAATTTATGAACATATATTCATTTACCTTTTTATATATTTTAGCAATATTTCATAAAAAAGCAAACTTATCGTGGCCCATTCAAAAACTCCTGTGGCCCCCCCCCCCACCCCCCCAGTTTCTTGTATTTTTTTACTTATAGCCCCTACAAAATCCGGCATGGCCCACATTGAGAACCTGTTCCTCTTGACCATGCGGATTTCTTCCAGGTGTTCCGGTATCTCCAACATTCCGAACCTGTATGGTTAGAGTTAGTGAGCTGCGGGTATGCAATGTCGGCATTGGAAGTATGGCGACACTTGCGGCCTGACCCAGCACAATCCTCACCGATTTGACACATTTCACCATATACTTCAAAGACATGTGACAAATAAAGCTAATCTCTTCAATCTCCCACTCTATTCTTCAGGCATCATCTCATTCAGTCAGTGTGAATGGGCTGTTCGGCTGATTGAGTATCTTGACCTAACCTAGCCTCACCTTGCTCCCTTGTTTGTGCTCTCTATCCAACACTTCTCTCTTTTTCACTCCTGTTAGCACTACCTTTCCTTTGCCCCCCTCTCTTCTCTCTTTTTCCCATCTGCTACTCTCTATCTTCCCTTTCCCTCTCCATCCAAGTAAATTATACTGTGCCAGCATGAGGAACCATCCAAAATCATCCATCCCAAGGATCCCCACCATCCAGACCACAGTCCCTTCTCACTGCTGCCATCAGGAAGGAGACACAGGAGCATCAGGACCAACACCACCTGGTTCAGGAAGAGTTATTATCCTTCAACCAACAGGCTACTGAACTAGCATGGATAACTTCAGTCACCTCAACACTGAACACAACCCACAGACTCACTTTCAAAGAGATCTCAATATTATTTATTTATTGACTTACTTATGTTCATTTTTTTCTCGACTAAAGCTGGCAAAACCTGAGGTACGGGCATAGCTAGTAACTTTCAGACTATTCTAGTGGTGTTTAGTATTGTGGCTTTCTGGAGATTTACATAAATATTGCTGTGTAGCCATAATTGTTTAATGTTATTGTGTAGTGACTTCTGGATGATACCAGTTGTAGATATTACTATTGAGACAATGTATACCCCATTCATGTTCCATAGTCTTTCAATTTCCTCTTTTAATTCAGCATATTTCTGGTGTTTTTCATTTATTGATTTCTGTAAATAATGTTCATTTGAAATGGCTATATCTATTAAGCAAGTTGTTCTTGCTTGTTTATTCTGTATTATTATATCCATATGGTTATTATGAAAAGTCCTATCTGCAAAAACAGATCAGCCGTAATATAATTTGTGGGACTCTGCCTCTAAAAACTGGATCAGGCCTGTTTTTTTTATATAGTACGGAATGGTTTCTTTTATGAGTTTGTATTTTAAAGCAAGATTTAGATAAATGATGGCTGCTACTTGATTGTACCTGATTGTGTTAAACCGCTACAGGATCCTGTAATGTGTTGGATTGTTAATATTATTATTATTTATATTTGCACAGTTGGTCTTCTTTTGCACATTGATTAGCATTTTTACAGTCTGTGTGCTATTTTTCATTATTCATTGTACTGTGAATTCCCACAAGAGAATGAATCTCAGGATAGAATATGGTGACATACACATACTTTGATAATAGATTTGCTTTAAAGAGCCATATAAAGAAGCCAAAACATTTAATTCAAATTCAAGACATACCAAAGTAAGTCCAGTTTTTCTTCAAGTTGCCATACAAATCTGTCAGATATAATATCTGATTTTTACAGCGATCACTGTAAGTCCCTGCTAAGCCAACGTTTGAAGTGTTAATTGGTTTCGCTCCAATGGACCAAGAAGCTCATTTGCATATTGCCAACTTCCACAAGTAGCACAGTGAAAATGACTGATAATCTGTTTTGGCAAAGTTAATCATTGGACGGAGATCAGCTCTAGGCAGAAGAAGGGTTTACTTCTCCTCATTAAATTGATAAATAGATTTTTGATTAGTCAGGTCACGAAGGGTTTCGAGGAGAAGGCAGGAGAATGGGGCTGAGATGGGCATGTATCAGCCATGATGAAATGGCGGAGCAGACTCGATGGGCCAAACGGTCTAATTCTGCTCAGATATCATATGGTCAAAATAGATCCAAAATATCCTGAACATCAGAATCAAGTTTATTATCTTGACGTATATCATGAAATAAGTGGCAGCCTAGTAGCATAGTAGTTAGCACAATGCTTTACAGTACAGGAGACACAGGTTCAATTCCCACCACTGCCTGTAAGGAGTTTGTACATTCTCCAGGTGCTCCAGTTTCCTCCCATAGTCCAAAGACATACGAGTCGGTAGGTTAATTAGTCACAGTAAATTGTCCTGTGATTAGGCTGCGGTTAAATCAGTGGATTATTGGGCGGTGTGGCTCAAGGTGCTGAAAGAGTCTATTCCATCTCAATAAATAAACAAAAACTTGTTGCTTTGTGACAACAGTACAGTAAATATATAACAATTACTATCCGTTACAATAAGAAACATTAACAAATAAATAAGTAGTGTCAAAAGAGAGCAAAATAGTGAGGTAACGTTCATTGGTTCTTGGACCCCTCAGAAATTTGATGTTGGAGGAGAAGTTGTTATTCCTAAAACATTGAGTGTTTGCCTTCAGGCACCAGTACCTCCTCCCTGATTAGAGTAATGAGAGGACGGCATGTGCTGGATGGCGAGGGTCCTTAAAGATGGATCCCGCCTTCTTGAAGCACACCTTATGAAGATGTCCTCGATGCTGGGGAGGCTAGTGCCTGTGATGGACCTGGCTATGCTTACAACCCTCTGCAGCTTTTTTCTGATCCGTTGCATTAGCACCTCCGTACCAGTTGGAGATTCAAGATTTATCACGTATACATCGAAACATCCGACCAACACAACTGAAGGTTCACTGGGGGCAGCCCGCAAAGGCCGGTACACATTCTGGTGAAGTAAAGCATCGCCACAATGCTTGGCAGAACAACACAAAACACAATGCATCCTGTCAGAATGCTCACCATGTTTATACGTCTCATCCACTTGAGACAAGAAACTTGACCCCCCCCCCCACTGAAAGACGTCACCTACCACATTGTAGTCCTCCTTCATAACTCCAAAGAGAGTGACCATGGTTAGGCTAAGAACTTACTTTCAAGACAAGACAAGGTTTCAAGACAAGAGGACCATCCACTTTGCCACAGGTGACAGCTTCACTCTTACTGTTAAAAGTTCTGTTGGATTGTAAACCCACTGCAAAGCCCAGGTCACCTCCACAGATCTTTCTCGCACTCTTATACAACCCACAGGCCAGCTCCCCTCATATACAAGTCTAGAAGTTTCTTAGCAGATCCCACCAACAACTTGCAAACATGGATAGTGCACTGAGGAATTGTCTGGGACATACTAAATGCATAAATGTTTGGCAAAATTCCTCCTCATCTTTGCTCTGAAGGGGCATCCTAAACTATAGAGTTTTGCCAAACATTTATGCATTTAGTATAGGAATGCATCCTCTCCTACTCCACTCTATCTAGGCCTTTCAATATTCAGTAGGTTACAATGAAATTCCACCCCCCCCCCCACATTCTTCTAAGCTCCAGCAAGTGACAGAATGCTCCTCATATTTCAAATCTTATATTCCCAGAATAATTTTCTCTGCTGAGATAAGGGGCCCAAAACTACTCACAACCAATGCCTTATAAAGGCTCAGCTTCACATCCTTGCTTTTATATTCCAGTCCTCTCAAAATGAACCCTATTATTGCATTTAGAGAACAAGCGGCCAGAGAGGATCAATGTCAAAGCTGGGTTTATTGTCATATACATTTGTTCATGTCTGCACAGGTGCAATGAAAAACTTACTTGCTGGAGTATCACGGGTACATAGCATCATATAAACAGTATTCACAAGATAAATCGAACTTAAACATAAATTTACCACATTTTAAAAAGAAAGAACTCAATTAGATTAAGAAAAACAGGTTCAAAGTACAACGAGGTCAAATCGGACTAAAATGGACTTTGTTTTGTTCTAAGTGATAGAGGCAAGTACAATTACAACATTTAATGGACATTTTTACAGCTACATAGATAGGAAATGTTTAAAGCAGGGCTTCCCAACCTGTTTTACGCCATGGACTACTGCCATTAAGCAAGGAGTCCACGCGACCTAGGTTGGGAATCCTTGCTTTAGTGGGATATGGGCAAGATGCAGGCAAACGAGATTAGCTCTGGTGGACACCTTGGTCAGCACAGATGAGTTGGGCCTTTTTGATTCAGAAGTGCTATTTTTCTCCTGCTAAGTACAAAGGATCCCATATTATTCATTGTGTGTTGTTCCACTCCACACCTTGGAGTGCATCGGGTGGCAACCTTGCTGTTTTTCAGCATTTGTCGGTTTTTAACGAGGCCGAGTTGCTAGCTCAACACTCAACCCAGCACAAATGGAAAGCGTGCAAGGAGCTAGCTGGAATCAAACCCGATAGCATTTGCTTCGAAATCTGGTGCCGATGTCGCTACACCACCAGCCAACATTATTTCATAGGGAGTGATTTATGGGAGGGGTTCCCAACCTTCTTTATGCCACCACTAACTGAGGGCTCTGCAGATGCCAGGCTGGCAACCTCTGAGTTGTGGTATCTAAAGCAACACCAACATCTTTACAAACTGCAGTCGGCATGGTTTTCCTGCTGACATGTTTGGGAATGTGTTGTCTATAACGAGAATGGAAAAGGGAAGACGTGATTCCCGCTGACAGCCAATGTCCCAGCTGAACCAGTAAAGTGCAGGGCACCACTTGGCATTAAAAAACCCCGAGCAGCAAAACTAAAAGCATCAAAGCATGCCATTCGGCCCATTGAAATGATGCTACCATCTGGTAGTATTTTTACCCCCATTCCCCCTGTCCTTTCTCCTGTGAAACTGAGAGAAGGTACTGAACACAAAAGATTCTGCAGATGCTGGAAATCCAGAGGAACACACACAGGCCAGGCAGCACCTACGGAGGGGAGTAAACAGTAGACATTTTGTGGTAATGAGAATGTTAAAATACCACACAGAAGTCCATCTTTCCTATAGAAACTTCAGCCAAGTTATTCTGCACAATAAAACCAAATAAAATCAACCATAACACAGATATAAATCAAATCTAGAACATAGAACCAGAACGGTACAGCCCAGGAACAGAAGCTTTGACCCACAACGTTGTACCAGATTAACTGAACTAATAATATCTAATCCCTACATACAAACAAGCTGGAGGAACTCAGCAGGTCGGGCAGCATCCGTGGAAACGAGCAGTCAACGTTTAGGACCGAGACCCTTTGTCAAGACTGAAGAAGGAGGGGGCAGGGGCCCTATAAAGAAGGTGAGGGGTAGACTTGTGAAGACTTGTGAGGCCATCAGTAGCAATAACCAAATTTGCATGCTTCTGAAGAACCTATCATTCACTATCAAGGTCTGGATTGTGTTAGTGTATGAATTTTGCATACTTCAGCACTGTCATCCACTCATTCAAGTAGGTGTAATGCCTCTAGATTGTTTTGTGCAAGATTGCAACCATATTGGTCTATATCTAAAGTGATGGATACAGTGCAGTCCATCACAGGCAAAACCCTCCCCACCACTGAGAGAGTTTACAAAGAGTGCTGCTACAAGAAAGCAGCATCCATCAAAGACCCCCACTATCCAGGTCATGCTCTCTTCTCGCTACTGCTATCGGGCAGGAGGTTCAGGAGCCTTTGGTCCCACACCACTGGGTTCAGGAACAGTAATCACCCTACAAACATCAGTCTCCTGAACCAGCATGGATAACTTCACTCACCGCAACACTGAATTGATTCTCCAACCTACAGACTCATGTTATCGGTATTATTTATTTATTTATTTTTACAGAATGTGTGCCTTTTGCACATTTTCATGATTTCTGTTGTATTTATTTTTCTGCAATACCTCAAGAAAATGAATCTCAAAGTAGTTTATATTGACATACTTGAGCTATGATAATAAATTTATTTGGACTTTTGAATTTGCTGTTCGCTCACAAAAGATCCAGTTCTCAAAGACACAGAGGACTCAAATCAAAGGCTCAGGCACATCTCTCCTGTAATCGCAGATAAGCATCCACAACTCTCCCAAACAACCCATAGGTAGTCTGAACCAAGCTGGGATCTCTTCAACATCACCACTATCCCCATAAGCCTCCGGCAGGTTTGCCCACAGGACAGTTGCATGTTTATCAAGATTAGAACCAGAGAAAAACATCAGAGGAAGGAGCTGGCATCAAAAATCTTCCATTCTACGAGGACATGTCAGTCTACGGCCTCCTATACTGCCATGAAGAGACCACACTCAGATTGGAAGAGCAACATCTTATATTCTATCTGGGTAGCCTCCAACCTGATGGCAGGAATATCGATCTATCTGACTTCTGGACTTTCTCCCCCTCCCCTTTCTCCCTTTTTCCATTTCCCATTGTGGTTCCCCTCTCACCTCTTCTCTCCTCCTCACCTACACATTCACCACACTCTGATGCCCCTTCTCCTTCCCTTTCCTCTCCAATCAGATTCCGTCGCCTTCAGCCCTTTACCTCATCCACCCATCCCCTCCCAGCTTCTTATTTCAGCCACCCTCCCCCCCCCCAGCTAAATCCTCCTGACCCATTCTCACCTATCACCTGCCAGCTAATTTCCCTCTCACCTGGTCTCCACTATCACCTGCCAGCTTGCACTCCTTTCCCTCCCCCCACATTCTTACTCTGGCTTCTTCCCCCTTCCTTTCCAGTTCTGATGAAGGGTCTCTGCCTGAAATGCCAACTGTTACTTTACATGCATCTGCAGCCTAACAGAAACAAGCTAAATGCACACACACCTATGCTGAGAAATGGCAGGAGGAATTTAATGCAGACGAGTGTGAGGTGTTGCACTTTGGTATGGGAAAACATAATCCCTTGAAAGTGGCACCACAAATAGAAAGGGTCGTAAAGGCTAGCTTTTAGCACATTCATAAATCAGAGCACTGAGTACAGGAGTTGTGATGCTATGTTGAAGTAGTACAATATGTCCCTCCACCCAACTACCTTTCCCCTCTTACCTGGTCTCACCCATTATCCACTAGTTATGCTCCTCCACCTCCCTTCCATCTCCTCATTCTTCCTCCTTCCCTTCCAGTTCTGATGAAGGATCTTGGCCCAAAATGTCAACTGTTTATTCCTCATCCATAGATGCTGCCTGTCTCGCTGAGTTCCTCCCACATTTTATGTGTGTTGCATAAAATCGTCTCCATTTTTCCTCACAGTTCTGACCTTGGATAGTGAAGGGTCAGACTAAAATACAACCTGAATGCCGCCGACCACTAGGAAGTGTTGCAAAGAACAACAGCGTACTACAGAGACATGTGGGGAGTTGCAGTGTCTTCCCAAAGTGCACGGGCACTCTGCATGTAAAGAGGTCTGCTTGGACAACAGCCAGTCATGACAGGGAGGCAGGTGTCTGTAGAGTTAAGTGAACGTAGGATAGGACTCAAGGACTTGAGTTAGAAGGAGAGGTTTGCCAGGCTAGGACTTTATTGCTTGCAATAACGGAGACTGAGATAGAAACTCATGAGGGGTATAGATTAGTCAGGGTATCAACACCCCGGGGAGAGGGCAGGAGACAAGTTGAGAGGGATCAAAATCAGTCATGATAGAATGGTGGAGCAGACTCGATGGCCAAGTGACTTAATTCTGCTTCTATAGTTGAGATTATGTGAACACACCCAATCTTCTCCCAAGGAAGGAGAACCAGGAGTCAGAGGACATGGGTTTAAAGTGAGAAGCAATGTATTTAAATGGGACCTGAGGGGCAATTTCTTCACATAAAGGGTGGTGAGTATATGGAATATGCTGGCCGAGGAAATGATAGAGACAGGTACATACATTAACAACATTTAAGATATTTGGACAAATACGTGGATAGGAAAAATTCAGAGGAATATAGATCAAATACCACCATAGGATGAGCTTGCTGGGTTAATATAGGCAAATTGGGCCAAAGGGCCTGTTTCCATGCTGTATTATTGCTGTCTCTATTACAATGTCTTTTTAAGCTCTGTGGTGCAACTAAATGTCCCAAGATGGGAAGGTCCCCACTTTGAGAAGTTGCCCATCTTTGTCAGAAGCAATTTTCTTGGCTTCCAAAATGAAGCACTGATCACCAAAGATCCAACCCCACCCCCCGCACCCCCTGTGCCTTTTTACCTGGCAGGACCCTGAAGCAATGTCTCTGAGTCCGAGGCTGACCTTGACTTAGAGATCTGTGTAGGCAATTGTGTTTGTTTGTGAGACAAACCGCTAGTAGCAGCCAAGCACAAGTGCCTGCACTGCTCTCAAAGTCAATCAGCTCCATACATTAAAGCTTATTCTCTAGCAGAAGGAAAATACGATGATCAAAAATACATTTAAAATATGATTATCTACCAGGCACTCGAGACCCTGAGGGGCCCATCATACCTGAAAATCCCCCACAAAGCCAAAGGACATCAGAGCAGAATTAGGCCAATTGGACCATCGAGTCTTCTTCATCATTCCATCACAGCTAACTTATTATCCCTCTCAAACCTATAGAGAGACTGTGTGCATCCTCTGCAAGGTCACCCAGGCATGGACATACCCGGAAGAGGGGCAGGCAATCAGCATGGGCATAGCCCTCAGCTGCCCACCAGCTGCTCCTATGAATGGCATGCTTAGCTAGGCCCAGGAGCAAGCCCACCAGGAGATTCCCAGAGTGACCCACCCAACCCCCACCCCTCCACTATAAATCTGGAGCATGGGGCTAATGTGTAGCCAGAATTTAAGGTACTTTCAGATACTGAAATAGAGGCTGCAGTCTCCCGCACTCTAGGTACGCATTGAACAACAACTCCTGATGACCACAGAAAATTCGGGAGGCTCAGGTCCATCTTAATCACAGTAACCTTGTCCCAGGGGCCTTGGCAGGCTGGCTCTGCTGAGATACGATGCAAAAGGCTGTTCTCCTGCTTCCTGCTGCAATGCAGAAGCACTATACACAGTGGGGACCTTTCCATTAATGACAAATGCGACTTTCACATTTGTAAGTAGAAGGCATCTTTAATTCCCAAAGTACGAGCATCTTTACAAGAATGGAAAAGCCCAGTCCATCTCAGGAAAAGCTCCCCCCCCCCCACCACCACTGAGGACATCTACAAGGAACACTGCCACAAGAAAGCAGCAGCCATCATCAGGGTCCCCCACCCTCCAGGGCCAGTTCCCTTCTCACTGTGGGTACAGAAGCCTTAGGTCCCAAACCACCAGCTTTAGGAACAGTTATCACCCTACAACCACCTGGCTCATGAACCGGCATGGATAACTTCACCTCAACACCGAACCGATTCCACAACCTATAGACCAGGGGTTCCTTCCCTTTTCATGCCAAGGACCCCTACCATTAACCAAAGGGTCTGTGCACCCCGGTTGGGAATCCCTGCAACAGACTCGCTTTCAAGGACTCTACAACTCATGTGCTCAGTATTATTTACTTATTTATTCATCTATCTAGCTATTCTGCATTTGCAGAGTTTGTCTTCTTTTGCACGTTGGTTATTTTTCAGCTTTTCTGTGTAGTTTTTCCATTGATTCTATTGTATTTCATTGTTCTACTGTGAATGCCTGCAGGAAAATGAATCTCAAGCCTCTGTATGCCGACATACGCGTACCTTAATAATAAATTTACTTTGAACTTTTAAAAGGGGCACTTCCACTTTTACAGAAATCTCCCTGGTAGCATCCTGTCATGAACATCTCTTGCACAGATCTGCTGCCTTTGAGGCCCACCACCCTTCCGTCCTCTGGCTATTCTGCCAGAAGTGGAAACTTCTCTACCTCTTCCCACCATTGAACTGTGCAATCATTCGGTGGCAGCACTCTCCAGTACTTGCAATACCATCGTAGGAGCAGAATCCGTCCATTCTGCACATCGAGTTTGCTCCGCCATTCCAACATGGCTGACTTTTTTTTATCCCTCTCAAACCCATTCTCTTGCCTCCTGCCTTTAACTTTTGATGGTTTAAAGATGCCCAATGACTGGCCTCCACCGCCACCTTGGCAATAAATTGCACAGGCTCACCACCCTCTGGCTAAAGAATCTCTGTTCTAGAGGAATGTCCTATTCTGAGACTGTGCTCTCTGGTCCTAGACTATAGTAAACATCCTCTCCACATCGACTCTATCTAGGTCTTTCAATATTCGGTAGGTTTCAATGAGAACCCCCACATTCCTCTAAACTCTAGTGTATGGGCCCAGAGCCATCAAAAAATCCTCATATGTTAACAATTTCATTCCTGGACTCATTCTAGTGAACCTCCTCTGGAACCTCTCCAATGGCAGCACATTTTTTCCAACATAAGGGCCCCTTACTGCTCACAATACTCCATCTGCAGTCTGACCAGTGCCTTATAATTATATTCTAGTCCTCTCGAAATAGATTCTAACATTTCAGCACAGCTTTGTGGGCTGAAGGGCCTGTATTGTGCTGTAGGTTTTCTGTGCTTATATTGCATTTGCCTTCCTCACCATTGACTCAACCTGCAATTTAACCTTTCGGAAATCCTGCATGAGGACAGTCAAGTCCTTTCTGCATCTGTGAGTCTATCCCTTTGCGCCTTTCCTTCCACGAGTATTTATTAAAAATGCTTGGGGTAATCTTTAAGGACACCAAGGTTAGTGTAACACTATTACACTATAACACTATTACAACGCCAGCGACTCAGGTTCAATTCCCATCAATATTTGTACATTCTCTCTGTGACCATGTGGGTTTCCCCGGATGCTCCAGTTTCCTCCCACGTTCCAAAGACATATGGGTTAGTAGGTTAATTAGTCTCATGGGTATAATTGTGCAGCCCAGGCTTATTGGCCCTGAAGGGCCTGTTACTGTGCTGTAACCCCAAGGAAACAAATAATGAATGGTGAAACAGGCTCAAGATGGGTGGCCTTCTCTGTCCTCTTCCTTTTGTTCCTAAAGCTGACTCCCCTGCTTTGAGTTCACAGTTCAAAGTACGTACACAGTATACAGCCTTGAGATTTGTCTTCTTGCAGGCAGCCACAAAAGAAGGAACATAGAACACGTTTAAAGAAAAACCATACACACGACCAGCAAACGTAAGAGGAAAAAAAACAAACCAGGCAAACGTACGAGAAAAAGATCACGTAAACATGCAAGAAAAAAAGCAAATCACACAAACAAGAAGCGAACAAGCAATGCACAGAACGCTAAACATCGAACCACAGTCACCAAAAGACAGTACACAGCAACGAGCTGCCAAGGCAAGTGAAGCTGGTCCAGCAGATGATGTCCATGGCCACAGCCACTGAGTCAGTCAGTTCAGAGCTGTGGCAAAGGCTGCAGGCCACAGCCGCAGATCCAGTTCCAGGCCGAAGCTCGCTGTCTCCTGAGAAGTCTGGAAATGCTTTGTTCCTTAAAATTCAGATCTGTTTACAGTGACACAGTCTGCTCCATCAACAGCACAAAAGCTGCACTAAAAGTTTGCAAATTCTCCGCTCAAAGCCTCAGTGACTGGGAGAGCATGTTTATTCTCACGGTCAAATTAACGGATTAATCCTTGCTTGAAGATAAAAAAGTAAATTCTGTACATGTCACCATATACAATCCTGAGATTCATTTTCTTGCAGGCATACTCAATAAATCTACTAACCATAATAGAATCAATGAAAGGCCGTGACAACTGAACACGTGATCAGTGTACAGAAGACAATAAACTGTGCAAATACAAAGAGAAATAACAATAATCAAGCAAACAATAAATATCAGGTAAATGAGAAGAAAAGTCCTTGAAAGTGAGGCCATAGGTTGTGGGAACAGTTCAGGGATGGGGCAAGTGAAGTTGAGTGTAGTTATCCCTTCCGGTTCACAAGCCTGATGGTTTAGGGGTTATAACAGTTCCTGAACCTGGTGGTGTGAGCCCTGAGCCTGAGAGAAGAGAGCACGAGCTGAGTTGGGGGAGAGTTCACGATGAAGGATGCTGCTTTGCTGCAAGAACGCTCTGTGTACACGTGCTCAGTGGTGGAGTGGGCTTTACCAGTGATAGACTAGGTCATAAACACCACTTGTAGGACTTTCCATTCAAGGGCATTGGTGTTTCCATACCAGGCTAATGGTCTTTGCAAATGTGGTGTCACCAGCACTCTCAGGTGTTGGGAGGTCAAATGTGAGTGGAAAATACATCCAAGGAGAATGATTTTTTTATATTTCTTATTGTGATTTATGGTCATTTTTATGTATGACACAGTAATGCTGCCACAAATCAATGGATTTCATGACATACGTCAGTAATATAAACCTAATTCTGACTTCTGATTTTACTAGGCTCTCCAAATCTTTCCTGTTCTCCAACTCATTATGTAATATTGACTGATTAATCTCAATTCGATGACTAAAACTATAAACTTTTTTTTCACATTTGGTCTCACTAGCACTTTAGGAGATCAAATGCAAGGCAAAAAAAAACACAGCAAATGGGAGAACTCACTCTTAACAACACGATGTTCAGAGAGATCCTGGGGTCTAAGTTCATCTCTCCTTGAAAGCGGCCACATAAGTAGACAGCTTTGTCAAAAACATGAAAGACATACTTGCCTTCATTGCATGGGATACTGGAAAGATACATTCTGTAACCACTTCATTAAGAACACCTTTACACCCGCTCATTAATGCAAATATCTAATTAGCCAGTCACGTGGCAGCAACACAATGCATAAAAGCAAGCAGACATGGTCAAGATGTTCAGTTGTTGTTCAGACCAAACATCAGAATGGGGGAGAAATGTGATCTAAGTGACTTTGAACATGGAATTACTGTTGGTTCCAGGTGGGGCAATTTGAGTATCTCAGAAACTGCTGATTTATTTGCTGGGATTTTCACACATAACAGTCCCTAGAATTTACAGAGAATGGTGCGAAAAACAAAAAAAAAACATCCAATGAGCTGAGGTTTGGTGCGCAAAAATGTCTTGTTAATCAGAGAATGGCCAGGCTGGTTCAAACTGACAGGAAGGTGACAGCAACTTAAATAACCACACATTACAACAGTGGTGTGCAGAAAAGCATCTCTAAATGCACAACATGTCAGTCCTTTAAAATGGATGGGTTACAGTAGCAGAAGACCACCGACATACACATAGTGGACATTTCATTAGGTACAGAAGTCACCTAACAAAGTGGTCACTGAGTGCATATTACAGTAATGTAAAATTTGATTAGGACACATAGCAACCACCAGGTTCAGGAACAGTTACGACCCTCAACCATCAGACTCTTAAACTCACCTTCACTCACCCCATCACTGAATTGTTCCCATAATCGATGGACTCATTTTCAAGGACTCTTCATCTCAGGTTCTAGATACCTATTACTTATTTATTTTTTATTATTTATTTCTATTTGTATTTGCAGCTTGTTGTCTGTCGCACACTGGTTGAATGCCCATGCTGTGTGGTCGTTCATCTATTATGATTATTATTCTGTTATAGATTTATCGAGAAGACGCGTAAGAAAATGAATCTCAGGGTTGCACAGAGTGACACACATGTACTTCATAACAAATTTACTTTGAATTTTGAACTTTGGCTTGGAGAGTTCTGTGCAGCCCCGATTGCCCCACTACGGAATAATGTAGAGGATTTGGAAAGGGTACAAACGGGGTTCACTGGGATGCTGCCTGGATTAGAGGGCATGAGCTAAAAAGTGATGGCGGCTGACGGGTGACCTTATAAACACAAGAGATTACGCAGATGCCAGGAATCATGGAAGTCGAAATACTGGAGGAACTCAGCAGGCCAGGCAGCATCTACGGAAAGGAGTAAACAGCTGACGGTTTGGGCCGAGACCCTTTATCAAGACGTACAGGAGCCTGAAGATACACATTCAAAGCTTTAAAAGAAACTTCTTCCCCTCCACCATTAGGTTTCTATCGCACTCACTCACTATTTTACTCTCTTTTGCACTACTTATTTACTTTTTTATATTTGATTCCAGAATCAGAATCAGGCTCAATATCGGGTGGCATGGTAGCACAGTTAAAGCACAATGATTTGTACATGCGACTCGGGTTCAGTTCCAATCTCTGCTTGTAAGCGGATTGTGTGTTCTCCCCATGACCACGTGGATTGCTCTGGCTGTTATGCTTTCCTAACATATTCCAAAGATGCACCAGTTGGTAGGTTAATTGGTCATTGTAAGTTGTCCTGTGATTAGGCTGGGATTAAATCGAGTGTTTGCTGGACGGCATGGCTCGAAAGATCGGCAGGGCTTATTCTGTGCTGTATCTCAATAAATAAATAATTATTTTTTAAATGTCATGAAATTTATTGTTTTAATGACAGCAGTACAGGGCAATACATAAAAAAATTAATTACAGTAAGATATCTGTGTAAAAAATTAAATTAAACAAGTAGTGCAAAGAAGAGGCAAAAAGTAGTGAGATGGTGTGCACGGTTTCATTGTTCATTCAGAAATCTGATGGCAGAGGGAAAGAAGCTGTTCCTGGACCTTTGCCTGAGCCTTCAGGCTCCTGTACCTCCTCCCCGATGGCAGCAATGAGAAGAGAGCATGTCCTTGGTGATGGGGGTCTGTAATGATGGATACAGCCTTTTTAAGGCATCGCCTTTTGGAGATGTCCTCAATGGAGGGCAGGCTAATGCCCCATGATGGAGCTCCTTCAATTCCATCTCTTAAACAAAACTTCCAAACAGCTTTCCTGATGTAATCTAGGTAGAAATGGAAAGGTCAGTGACTCAGGAAGCAATGTCTGCTAGTAATTTCCAGAAACTTTGGATAAGGGAGTCAGGGGGAGATTAATGTCCTCAGAGCACGTGTCTGTTAAATGTGACGATGAGACCGGATTAAACAGATTCTGGTTCCAGTATAGAGAGGAAGTGTTGAGAATGACATTAACTTCTGGAAATCAAACAGCAGTTTATCATTGATTAAACAGATTACTTTTATGTTCACAGACCCCAGCTTTCAAGCCAAGTTTCAAGTAACAGACACCAGGTGACAGCCAACATCTGACAGTTTATATAGTTGGTGACCCTTATACTGGTGATTAAACAGTAACTCGCTTCACTTACACAATAAACCTCACCCGTAATAAAGAGGCAATCTCAAACGTTACAATTCAAGGGACCCTCACCTACCCACCCTGACAACTGCCTTTTCCAAATGCTCACTTCTGGAAAGTGTTATCAGGCCATCAAAACAGTAGCATAGTGACTAGCGCAATGCTTTACAGTACCGGTTCAATTCCCGCCACTGCCTGTAAGGAGTTTGTACGTTCTTCCCGTGACCACATGCTTTCCTCCAGGTGGGATGGTGTTAATTGGTCATTGTAAATTGTCTCATGATCAGGCTAGGGTTAAATCGAGGGATCGCTGGCTGGTGCGACTCAAAGGGCCTGAAGGCCCTTTATTTATTGTATCTCAATGAATGAAAAAAAATGAAAACTTCACACCATCTTACAAGCTTCTTCCCCCACGTAGTTAATCTGATCCACACCCCCCTCTATCTATTGCCCCATCACTGTAAATGCATAAACAACTTTCTATAACTGTTTGCATTGTAAATATATGCTGATATTTATGTGTTTATACATATTTTATTCTATATCTGTACTTCTAAAATTATTTTTATATAATCCTTTATCCTTCATAAGGGTGGCGAGGTGGAGGTACGTCTCTACCAAAGGAGGTGTAAGACACTCCTTCCTTCCACTAGCCTGCAGGTCACCCTTGGGCAAGGTGTAGCACCTACTTGGTTCCCCTCGCTCCCCCACCGATCAAGGTCACGCGAAGCTAAGAGAGCAGGTAGTGCGGTGTTGTATGACCAGCTGGTTCATGTCACAAGTCCTGGTTGTGTGACCACTGACAATCTTTGAAGAGTATTGAAAATAGCTAGGATCACTCGTCTTGCAAAGACAAAGACACTGCCCCAGAAGACAATGTTAAACCATCTCCAAAGAAAAATTTGCCAAGAACGATCATGGCCACGGGAAGACCATGACCGTCCTCACCCTATGACATGGCACATAATGATGACGATGCTTTATAATTGTTGAATGTTGTTGCTTTTTGTTGCATGTTGCGCTTTGACCAGGACACCACAACAAATCCATAATACTTGCACATGCTTATGGTGGATAAAGTTGCTCTTTGATCCTGAATACCTAATTTGTCTACACATCTACACAGTGGGTAATCCTTACCCTGGATTAACACCAACTCTGTACAACTACCAAGCCGCTGACTCTCCACCTGAATAAACAGCGGCTCTGCACACTTGCAGTAAGTGGCTCTCAACCTCAACGACACACTCACACAGAGAGTGACCCTTACCCTGAGTAAACTGTGCCTCTGTACAGTTGCAAAGTTAGTGACCTTTAATCAGGTTAAGCCAATTCTGCACATTTACAACGACCTGGTGATGAACAGAAATGGCTCCAAATGTTAATCAACAATAGAGTTCATGAAACCCATCAGATGATGTGTGCCCTGAATATCGGGGTAAGAGGACATTTAAGGTAAGGGATACACCAGTTTGCATTAACCTATGAATTTATACAAGGCTTTTTAGACTGAAATTGGAGCTGGTTAAAAAGTATGCAGAACATGCTGGGCCGAAGAGCCTATAATAAGGATGCATCATTAAAGACTCCTACCATCCAGAACATAGAACATTACAGCACAGGAAGAGGCCAGACGGCCCACAATGTTGTGCTGAACCAGATAAAAATAAATCAAAAACACCCAAATACTAATGGCTCCTACCTACACCAGGCCCACATCCCTCCATCTTCCTTATATCCATGTGCGTCCCTTAAAAACCTCTAATATATTTTCCTCTACCACTACATCTGGCAGCGCATTCCAGGCATCCACCAGAGTGAAAAAACTTACTCCTCACATCCCCTCTGAACCTACCCCCCTCACCCTCAATGCATGCCCTCTGGCATTAGACATTTCAACCCTGGGAAACAGATACTCCCTGTCTTCTCTGTCTATGCCTCCCATAATCTTATAAACTTCTTATCAGATCTCCCCCTAGCTCCACCACTCCAGAGAAAACAACCCAAGTTTGTCGAGCCTCTCCTGATGGCACATGCTCGCTCCCTAAAGCAGGCAGCGTCCTGGTAAACCTCCTCTGCACCCCCTCCAAAGCTTCAACGTCCTTCCCAATACTCCAGATATGTCCTCTTCTCATTACTACCATCAGGACGGAGGTACAAGAGCCTGGTGGGTGGCACAGAGTTCAGTAGTCTTACAGCCTGGGAGAAAAGCTTCTTCCCATCCAAGAGCCTGAAGAGTCTCACAATGTTTGAGGAAGAACCTTCCCCTCCGCCTTAAGATTTCTGAACGGACCACAAACCCATGAGCACTACCTCACCATTTTTGCTCTCTTTTTGCATGTTTTTAAATACACAGTATATTCTTATGGTAATCTATCATAATTTTTATGTGTTGTATTGTTTCTGCCACAAAGCAACACACTTCGAAGAACATGTCACTGATAATAAACCTGATTCTGTACAATACTGCTGGGTGGCAGAATGGAAATACGTCTCTACCAAAGGAGGTGTAAGGCCCTCCTTCCCTCTACTAGCCTGCAGGTCACCCTTGCACAAGGTCGGGGGTGGGGGGTTACATTTAACTCCTTACAGACAGTGGCAGGAATGGAACCTTCGTTGCTGGTGGTGTGATAGCATTACACTTACTGGTATGCTACTGTACCTCCCCAAACACGTCAGTGAAAATAAACTTGATTCTGATTCAGTATATTAACCCAAATTCAGGCACGTCACTCGCTCCGTTCAACGCAGAGCTTTAAGCCCACCGACTGACACCTCGAGGTGGGAGGGAAGAGGACAGGTGTACTGGGGTGGTCACTAATGTGTTTGGTGCAGTGGAGAGCTTCCTAACAGCATACAGAATGAAACTATGACTCTTATGGAAAAGGAGAGGGGTTGGGGGGGAGAAACCGCAGAGACAAGGGAGTGAACTGGCTGTGTCAAATCCTCGCCAGGAATTTCATTTCAGAATCCTTCATTAGGAAGAAGGCACAGAGGTCAGAGCTTCCAGGGAGATAGAACAATATCCTACCCTTGACCCTATGACCTCTCACCTTCTTCAAGTGAGGGGTCACATACCAATCTCCAAGCAAATAATTACTGGCCTGGAAAGGAAGATGCTTGCAACATAAAGCAACTGGTCCCTTGACCTGCACCTTTTGACCTCTGACATCAAAAGGTTATCAACACCAATGGGCACTACTCCCTTTATTGAGCAACTCTCTTTGAAGTTCTGATGTCTCTCAGTCCTTCAGCACTATGGGGGAGGCCGGGGGAAAGAAGTGTCGATTGAGACACAGAGAGACGTCAAAATAGAGAGATAAAAAGATAGATAGATAGAGAAAGAAATAGAGGTAGAGAGACAGAGATAAAGAGGGAGAGAGACGGTGAGAGATAGATATGTACATGTTGATTAGATAGTGAGAGAAATAAGGAGGTGAAGAGATAGAAATAGAGAGATAGAGATAAACAGGGATAGAGAGATACACACAAGTCAGGCAACATCTATGGATACGAACAGGCAGTCAATGGTAGAAATGCTTGAGACGGAGAAAGAAAAAGCAGGAAGAGAGCTGGGGAACGGACAGTGAGAGAACAGAAGAATTGGAAAAGGGGGAGTTATGTGAAAGAAAGTGAGAGAGAGAGGGAGGGAAAGAGAGAAAGAAAGAGAAAGAGAGTTGTTGAGAGAAAATAGGAGAACGAAGGGAGAAAGAGACAAAAACAAAGAGTACAAGTGAGAGGGATCAAGGAGCTTAGGAAGACAATGGTGCCCAATGGCGACTCCTTTGCTTGCATCTTTGGGAACAGCTCTATTTCTATCTTTGATATCTCTATTTTTCCCTTTCGAGGTTCTTTTGAAGACCCTGACCTGGAGTTAAATGCTGACTTTGGTTCTTTGTGGGAATGGGACCCGCTCTCGGGGTCTCACAATTGGTCACCATTCGATATGCCAAAGGACGTGGCCTAGAAGACTGGCGCGCCTTCAGGGTGCCGGATTTTCTGGAGGCGGACGGACTCAAGGTCGGTGCCACCACAGGAAATTGGTGTGTCGTGGGAGACAGAAGATTGGAAGCAGTGAGCTGGCTGCCGGCTGTGTGCCCGGAGACCCAAGTTCTTTGGGCACAGAGCTCGGGAAAAGCAACGCAACAGACTTTTAACATCATAAACCAGCGAGTTGTTTGTTATGTCTCCGCTCTCGCTGTGAAACGGGGACACTTCTTTTTCCCTTATTAGGAAGGGAGAGAGCCTGTGGTATGAGTATTCTTTGGGGTATTGGAAGTCTGTGTCTTTGCTGATGCTTTACAGCACTCTTGAGCGCTCGGTGGGAGGTGCCGATGCTTGTTTGCTGGTGGTGGGGGTTCGTCGCTTTGCTGCTGCTTATGTGTGGGAGGGGGAGCTGGGGTGGCTTTGGTGTTCTAACGTTTAACTGTCATTCATTCTTTGGGGCAATCCTGTTTTCGTGGATGTTTGCAAAGAAAAAGAATTTCAGGATGCATATTGTATACATTTCTCTGACATTAAAAGTACCTTTGAAACCTTTGAGAGGAAGAAGTGGGAAATAAGAACAGGTAAGTGAATGCAGGAGAGTGGAAGAAGAGAGAACGAATGAGTGGAGTGGGAGGGGTGCAGGGATAGAGCACAGTGAGAGCGTGGGCAAGTCAGAGAGAAAGTGAGAGACCGTAAGAGAGAACAGGGAGAGCATGGAGTGAGAAAGGGAAAACGAAGAGAATGAGATCACAAGGGAGAGTTGGAGAGACAGAATGAGAAAGAGCACAAGAGAGAAAAACAGAACAAGAAAGGGAGAAAGAGCAAAATTCTGCAAAATCTTCACCTGGACACAGGCGTACACGATGATTAGAGGCATACATCAAATGGACGGCCAGAGACTTCCTCGGGTGGAAATGGCTAATACGAGGGGCCATAATTTGAGGGAAGTAGAAGAGAGATGTCAGAGGTACTTTAAAACGGCGTGGTAGGTGCATGGACATCCTGATAGGGGTGGTAGAGGCAGATACAGAGAGATCACTCGAGGGGACAGGTGAGCAAGGGGAGAGAGAATAAGAGGAGGCACAAGAGAATCTGCAGATGCTGGAGGTCTTGAACAACATACACAAAACACTGGAGCAAACATTTGGGCACCTTGCATGGTCAATACTTAATAACACCCCCTTTGGCAAGTATCACAGCTTGTTAAGGCTTTCTGTGGCCAGTTAAGAGTCTTTCAATTCTTGTTTGGGGGATTTTCGCCCATTCTTCCTTGCAGAAGCCTTCTAGTTCTGTGAGATTCTTGGGCCATCTTGCATGCACTGCTCTTTTGAGGTCTATCCACAGATTTTCAATGCTGTTTAGATCGGCGGACTGTAAGGGCCATGGCAAAACCTTCAGCTTCTAACTCTTGAGGTAGTCCATTGTGGATTTTGAGGTGTGTTTAGGATCATAATCCTGTTGTAGAAGCCATCCTCTTTTCATCTTCAGCTTTTTTTTTACAGACGGTATGATGTTTGCTTCCAGAATTTGCTGGTACTTAATTGAATTAATTCTTCCCTCCACCAGTGAAATGTTCCCCGTGCCATTGGCTGCAACACAAGCCCAAAGCATGATCGATCCACCCCCATGCTTAACAGTTGGACAGGTGGTCTTTTCATGAAATTCTGCACCCTTTTTTCTCCACACGTACCTTTGCTCATTGCAGCCAAAAAGTTCTATTTTAACTTCATCAGTCCACAGGACTTGTTTCCAAAATGCATCAGGCTTGTTTAGATGTTCCTTCGCAAACTTCTGATGCTGAATTTTGTGGTGAGGACGTAGGAAAGGTTTTCTTCTGATGACTCTTCCATGAAGGTCATATTTGTGCAGTGTCACTGCACAGTTGAACAGTGCACCACCACTCCAGAGTCTGCTAAATCTTCATGAAGGTCTTTTGCAGTCAAATGGGGGATTTTGATTTGCCTTTCTAGCAATCTTACGAGTAGCTCTCTCAGAAAGCCTTCTTGGTCTTCCAGACCTCAACTTGACCTCCATCGTTCCTGTTAACTGCTATCTCTTAATTACATTACGAACTGAGGAAACAGCTACCTGAAAACACTTTGTTATCTTCTTATAGCCTTCTCCTGCTTTGTGGGTATCATTTATTTTAATTTTCAGAGTGCTAGGCAGCTGCTTGTTGGGACAAGGTTTGAGGGGTCAGGGCGTTTACAAAGCTTTGAAATTTGCATCACCTGGTCTTTCCTAACGATGACTGTGAACAAGCCATAGCCCTAACAAGCTGATTAAGGTCTGAGACCTTGGTAAAAGTTATCTGAGAGTTCAAATCTCTTGCGGTGCCCAAAAGTTTGCATGGTGCTCCTTTCCTTTTTTTCCACCGTAAAATTGTACAAAACAAAAATCATATATTAATCTTGCTTAAAATGGTGAAAAGAATGTTTCATCTTTAACTTTATGGCTTTTGGAAATCAGTTCATCTTCTACTCACTTAACTATTCACAGTAACAGAAATTTTGAACAGGGGTGCCCAAACTTTTACATGCCACTGTATATAAATAGGGTGGGGTTAAAATGCAACCGGAAGGCAAGAAGCAGTCCACACAGATAAACAAAAAGGGGATGCGGGCTCACACGTTCCATGTAACATGTGGTATACAATCTCCTCCAGCCCGCAGAAGTGACATGCGGCTGGGAGATCCGTGTGCAAACTAAATAATTTATTACAAGGCACCGTTCTATGCAGATCCACCCCAGATCCTCAAAGTGCATGGGAAGAACTCCCTCGTAAAGGGACTTCCATTGGCGACCCTCCTCACCTGCAGGTGGAAAGACCAACCGCCATGGCGTGTTGGGAAGGTGGACAAGGGCTAGGAAGTGGAGGGTGTGGAGCAGCAGCCCATAGAGGTACCTCCTACTTGCATCCCTGAATGGAGAGGAGAGACAGCTCAAGTTGTGTGGATTTGGCTCTCGGATAAGATTGTGAGGCCTGGGCCCGACAAGCAGCTCAGCCTGAGTCGTTCCACACACCTGAGCCCTAACCCAACCATGTTCCAGACTCTCAGTAGGTCTTGATAGAAGCCGGGCAGACTCCGCAAAGCAGTACGGCTGACCCCCACCGGTGGTAGCCGCATATCTTTGTGAAGACAGCAGCCCCTCCGGAGGAAGAATTTCGCTAACACGTGCCACCTGGGAGGGTGCTCCGCGTACAGGAATCTCTGCAGAGTCCTGAGGCGGAGAGCCGCCAGTCGCATTCGTACACACACTGACCGTCTGCCCTTTCCTACTGGGAGACGGAAGACTGCTGCAGAGACCCATTGTTTCCTGTTACTCCAGAAGTCGTCCACTAACTTCCTCTGCATTCTCATGGCAAAGGGGGCAGGAGGGACCAAGGTGACCATCCAGTTCCACAACATGGAGGCCACCAGCTAGTTTTTGACCACCACCCTGCCTCGATAGCAAAACACCCTGAGAAGGCCTGACCAGCGTCCCAGCTGGGCCATGACTTTTGTCTCCAGTTCGCCAGCCAGGTCTCCCCAGAAGGACTTAAGTAGACTCACAGATAGAGGAGGTGCCTGGTGCTCCACTCAAAAACTCTCATCTCCTCCAGCAGGGAGTCCACCTGCTACTGACACAGAAAAAGTCTCTGCCCTGGGATTGAGTGATGGGACAGTGTAGAGGGAGCTTCACTCTGTACCTAACTGTCCCTGCCCTGGAAGTGTGTGATGGGACAGTGTAGAGGGAGCTTCACTCTGTATCTAACTGTCCCTGTCCTGGGAGTGTGTGATGGGACAGTGTAGAGGGAGCTTCACTCTGTATCTAACTGTCCCTGCCCTGGGAGTGTGTGATGGGACAGTGTAGAGGGAGCTTCCCTCTGTATCTAACTGTCCCTGTCCTGGGAGTGTGTGATGGGACAGTGTAGAGGGAGCTTCACTCTGTATCTAACTGTCCCTGTTCTGGGAGTGTGTGATGTGACTGTGTAGAGGGAGCTTCACTCTGTATCTAACTGTCGCTGTCCTGGGAGTGTGTGATGGGACAGTGTAGAGGGAGCCTCACTCCGTATCTAACTGTCCCTGCCCTGGGAGTGCGTGATGGGACAGTGCAGAGGGAGCTTCACTCTGTATCTAACTGTCCCTGCCCTGGGAGTGTGTGATGGGATAGTGTAGAGGGAGCTTCACTCTGTATCTAACTGTGTGGGAGTGTGTGATGGGACAGTGTAGAGGGAGCTTCACTCTGTATCTCACTGTCCGTGCCCTGGGAGTGTGTGATGGGTCAGTGTAGAGGGAGCTTCACTCTGTATCTGACTGTCCCTGCCCTGGGAGTGTGTGATGGGACAGTGTAGAGGGAGCTTCACTCTGTATCTAACTGTCCCTGTCCTGGGAGTGTGTGATGGGACAGTGTAGAGGGAGTTTCACTCTGTATCTAACCGTCCCTGCCCTGGGAGTGTGTGACGGGACAGTGTAGAGGGAGCTTCACTCTGTATCTGACTGTCCCTGCCCTGGGAGTGTGTGATGGGACAGTGTAGAGGGAGCTTCACTCTGTATCTGACTGTCCCTGCCCTGGGAGTGTGTGATGGGTCAGTGTAGAGGGAGCTTCACTCTGTATCTGACTGTCCCTGCCCTGGGAGTGTGTGACGGGACAGTGTAGAGGGAGCTTCACTCTGTATCTGACTGTCCCTGTCCTGGGAGTGTGTGATGGGACAGTGTAGAGGGAGCTTCACTCTGTATCTAACTGTCCCTGTCCTGGGAGTGTGTGATGGGACAGTGTAGAGGGAGCTTCACTCTGTATCTAACTGTCCCTGCCCTGGGAGTGTGTGATGGGACAGTGTAGAGGGAGCTTCCCTCTGTATCTAACTGTCCCTGTCCTGGGAGTGTGTGATGGGACAGTGTAGAGGGAGCTTCACTCTGTATCTAACTGTCCCTGTTCTGGGAGTGTGTGATGTGACTGTGTAGAGGGAGCTTCACTCTGTATCTAACTGTCGCTGTCCTGGGAGTGTGTGATGGGACAGTGTAGAGGGAGCCTCACTCCGTATCTAACTGTCCCTGCCCTGGGAGTGCGTGATGGGACAGTGCAGAGGGAGCTTCACTCTGTATCTAACTGTCCCTGCCCTGGGAGTGTGTGATGGGATAGTGTAGAGGGAGCTTCACTCTGTATCTAACTGTGTGGGAGTGTGTGATGGGACAGTGTAGAGGGAGCTTCACTCTGTATCTCACTGTCCGTGCCCTGGGAGTGTGTGATGGGTCAGTGTAGAGGGAGCTTCACTCTGTATCTGACTGTCCCTGCCCTGGGAGTGTGTGATGGGACAGTGTAGAGGGAGCTTCACTCTGTATCTAACTGTCCCTGTCCTGGGAGTGTGTGATGGGACAGTGTAGAGGGAGTTTCACTCTGTATCTAACCGTCCCTGCCCTGGGAGTGTGTGACGGGACAGTGTAGAGGGAGCTTCACTCTGTATCTGACTGTCCCTGCCCTGGGAGTGTGTGATGGGACAGTGTAGAGGGAGCTTCACTCTGTATCTGACTGTCCCTGCCCTGGGAGTGTGTGATGGGTCAGTGTAGAGGGAGCTTCACTCTGTATCTGACTGTCCCTGCCCTGGGAGTGTGTGACGGGACAGTGTAGAGGGAGCTTCACTCTGTATCTGACTGTCCCTGTCCTGGGAGTGTGTGATGGGACAGTGTAGAGGGAGCTTCACTCTGTATCTAACTGTCCCTGCCCTGGGAGTGTGTGATGGGACAGTGTAGAGGGAGCTTCACTCTGTATCTAACTGTCCCTGCCCTTTTTATTACAAAATCCTTTATTACAAATATCGGTGCTATACAATATATACAAAACAGTGGCAAACACAATTACTAAACTACAAATAGACAATAGACATTACACCAGAATGTTGCCATCTCTATCCACGATGGCATTTACACCCCGCAGAGCCCAACGGTCTCGAAACTCCTCTAACATCGCCGTGGACTGCGCGTGTTCTTTTTCAATATTTACCCGGGCATGAACATAGCCCTCTAAACATTGCCAGGCAGTCTGCCCGGGGAGATCCTCCCGCCACCCGTTTCCAGGACCCTCGGATGGCGGATTTCGCCAGCCCCAGGAGCAAGTTGACTAGAACATCCTCATCCCTCCATGCCCCCTTCCTTACTGGATGACCATATACAAATACTGTCCCTGTCCTGGGAGTGTGTGACGGGACAGTGTAGAGGGAGCTTCACTCTGTATCTAACTGTCCCTGTTCTGGGAGTGTGTGATGGGACAGTGTAGAGGGAGCTTCACTCTGTATATAACTGTCCCTGTTCTGGGAGTGTGTGATGGGACAGTGTAGAGGGAGCTTCACTCTGTATCTAACTGTCCCTGTCCTGGGAGTGTGTGATGGGACAGTGTAGAGGGAGCTTCACTCTGTATCTAACTGTCCCTGCCCTGGGTGTGTGTGATGTGACAGTGTAGAGGGAGTTTCACTCTGTATCTAACTGTCCCTGCCCTGGGAGTGTGTGATGGGACAGTGTAGAGGGAGTTTCACTCTGTATCTAACTGTCCCTGTCCTGGGAGTGTGTGATGGGACAGTGTAGAGGGAGCTTCACTCTATCTAACTGTCCCTGTCCTGGGAGTGTGTGATGGGATAGTGTAGAGGGAGCTTCCCTCTGTATCTAACTGTCCCTGTCCTGGGAGTGTGTGATGGGACAGTGTAGAATATACTTTCAAGCCGCTATCTGTGACATCACTGTGGATTATTGACAGACACAGCTGCTGTTTTGGACAACTGGCCAGGTTTGCCACAACTCTTCTAATCGTCGAGTCACAGCACAGAAACAAGCCCTTCAGCCCATTTAGTCCATGCCGGAATATCAACCTGCCGAGTCCCAACAACCTCAACTCAAACCACAGCACTCCCTACCCCTCCTATCCATGTATGCATCCAAATTTATCTTAAATGTTGAAATGGAACCTGCATCCACCACTTCCACTGGCAACTCTTCAACACTCTCATCATCCTCTAAATGAAGAAATACCCCCTCATGTTCCACATATAACCCTTCACCCTTAACCCATGACCTCTAGTTCTAGTCTCACCTAACCTCTGGGAAAAAACCCCTATAATTTTATATACCTCAATCCAACCTCTCATCATTCTCCTATGCTCTAGGGATAAAGTCTGAACCTATTCAACCTTTCCCATTACCTGCAATCCTCAAGTCCTGGCAACATCCTTATAAATGTTCTCTGCACCCTTTAAATCTTATTGATACCTTTCCTATCCGTAGATGACTAGAACTGCACACAATACTCAAAATTAGGCCTCATGAAGGCCAATATAATAAAAAGATCTCTTCACAACCTCATCTTCTGTCACCGAACAAGCCCTTACACTAGCAGTTCTTAAACTCTCTGGTCACAGATTTAACCCAAGTCCGCAGCAGAGATCAAACGGAGTGGATGAAGAGATAGGACCATAAGACAACAAGATATAGGAGCAGAAGTAGGCCATTCGACCCATCGAGTCTGCTCCACCATTCAGTCATGGGCTGATCCAATTCTCCCAGTCATCTCCACTCCCCTGCTTTCACCCCATACCCTTTGATACCCTGGTTAATCAAAAACCTATCTATCTCTGCCTTAAATCACCCAGTGACTTGGCCTCCACAGCTGCTCGTAGCAACAAATTCCACTGATTTACCACCCTCTGACTAAAGTAATTTCTCCGCATCTCAGTTCTAGATGGACATCCTTCAATCCTGAAGACGTGCCCTCTTGTCCTGGACTCCCCTGCCATGGGAAATAACTTTGCCATATCTAATCTGTTCAGGCCTTTTAACATTCAAAAATGTTAAAAAAAAGATGCGAGGTCTTCTCAAGATTCAAGAATTAAAATTGTTTAATGTCATTTCCAGCACACAAGTGTACAAAAGAACAAAATAACTGTTACTCTGGATCTGATGTAGCATAAAAATATACAAGATAAAGAAAACAATAAATATAAATACATAAGATAGGTTTTACATATAGATTGATTGTATTTTCATAAAGTGACACTCCATACAGAGTGTATGTACATAGAGTGACTGACAGGAAATGATAAAGTAGCAGTGGTCGGTGGGATGTGGAGGGGTGATTAAAGGTTCAAAGGTTCATTTATTATCAAAGTATGCATGTAGTACACAGCTCTGAGATTCATCTTCTCCTGATAGCCATGAAACAAAGGAAACAATAGAAGGCCAAGTTGCAGCAAGTTGTCCTCTCAATGGAGAAGATCATTGGCTGCCAGTTACCGACATTAAAAGACCCATTCATTGCCAAAGCAAAGAGCTGGAGAAATTACTACCAACTTCACCCACCCCAGCAGTCACCTATTCACCAAATTGCCACCTGTGAGATGCTACAAGTCCATCACCACCAGGACTACATGTTATCGCTGACCTTCTTTCCTGTAGCTATCCAGTTTCTCGACAAAACTCACTCAGGTGTAATACCCCAACCGTCCCTGTACAACATCCGTTAAATGGTCTTTCCTGCACTCCTTGTTCTTTTGATCATTATTGAGTCTGTATATATGTTCACATGTATGTAAGTTTGATTTTTTACATTTGCATATGTGACCATTCTGCTAATTGTTGATTGCTCGTGGCTGTTTGTCTTGTGAATTGTTGGTTACTACCGTGTTGTCTGTTATGGTGTTGTCTAGTGATTGATGCTTGGCACCGAACCACTACCGATTCTGGTGTGTTTTACACACTGGCAATAAAGTGATTCTGATTCTGACCTAGCTCCTGCCTGCTTCCTTTCCACATGCTGAAATGCATCATTTGCATTAGCAACCAACACAAAACAGGGATGCGCTGGAGTAGCCCGCAGGAGTCGCTGCATGTTCCTGCACCATCAAAGCATGCCCACCATGCTCGGCAGAACACAACAAAACAACAGCAAAACAAGCCCACGCACACAGTCCTCCAACTCCAGGACATCCCATATACAGCCTCCAGCAGACACATAAATTCACAGACTTCCAACTTCAACTTCATAAGTGGACTCGCAGTTGACTCGGGGCTCTGGCTATGGGGCCTTGAGTTCCAGACTTAAATTGTCGATTGTTTATTCCTTTCCATTGATACTGTCTGACCTGCCGAGTTTGTGGACGCAAACTATAAATCTGATACTGATTCCCCAGAGGGGGACAACTGGCCTTAAATCCTTGCTAGAAGGCACTCAGCTCTTACAGCCACTCTCCAGGCTCTGTATTCAATTCTCATCTTCATTTATTCATTTTCTCTCTTTACTACAGCACAGGAACAGACCCTTTGGCCCATCTAGTCCATTCTAAACTATTAATCTGCCTCGTCCCATCGACCTGCACCCGAACCAAACCTCTTCCATCCATGTACCTATCCGAACTTCTCTTCAATGGTGAAATCGAACCTGCATGCACCACTTCCGCTGACAGGTCGTTCCACATTTGCACTGCCCAAGTTAAGTTCCCTCTCATGTTATTCTTGAACATGGAACCACTTCTGCATTTGCACTGCCACCCACTTCACTGGGAAGGAATCGTCTGCTGGAATCAGCAAGCTTGATAGGGTAGTGGCCGGATCCCAGCCTGGGTCACAGTTCCGATGAAAGTTGCGCAAAACTCAAAAAGTCAAAGTAAGTAAATTTAATATCAAAGTACATACATGTCACCGTTTCCATCGGTGGGGAGCTTGCACACATTCTGCAGCCCACCTTTCTCATACCAAAGGATGTCAATAAACTGCAAACAGTGCAGGAAAAGACTCACAAGGATGTACAAGGTTCAAGATCGATTTATTATCGTAGTATGTATGTGGTATGCAACTCTGAGATTTGTCATCTCCAGCTGTTCAAAGGAAAGCATCCACCAACACCCCCCTCCATGCACGAAAATAAAAATCACACAAACGGCAACAAGAACATCAACCCCCAAACATCAGTAACTTTTACTTTTATCCTCTTAGCTTAGGAGATTGAGGGGTGACCTTATAAAACCAAGATGGACATAGATAAGGTCAAATGAAAGTCAAACTATATTTAATATCCAAGTACCTAGATCTCACGGTATATTACATTGAGATTCATTTTCCTGCAGGCATTCACAGTCAAAGAAACACAACAGAGTTAATGAGAAACTACACACAAAGATAGACAAACTGTGCAAATGCAGAAAAAATTACTGAGAACACGAGTTCTTACACTCTGCATTTAAAAGCAGAGGTAATGGGACCATAGGGCGATCCTGCACGAAAACAGGATCTTCATAACAACAGGTATGCGTCAAACATCCCCACCCATTTAGACCACAAGACATTGAAGCAGAATTGGGCCATTCAGCCCACTGAATCTGTTCTGTAATCCTACACTAATCACATTCTGTTCTCCACACATCCCACCAAAACCTGTACAACTGGCTCCTCGATTTTCTCACAGACTCCAGTCAGTCCAGATTGGCAACAGCTCCTCCACAACCTCCATCAGTTTCGATGCACCACAAGGCTACGTGCTTAGCCCCCTGCTCTACTTGCTCTATACTTATGACTCTGAGGCCAAGCACACCTCCAATGCCATATTTAAATTGGCTGACAGTACCACTATATATGGCTGGATCAAAGGTGATGATGGTTTGGCATTTAGGAGGTAGACTGATAATCTGGCTGAGTAGTGCCTCAACGACAACCTCTCAGTCAATGTCAGTCAGCAAGACCAAGAAGCTGATTGACTTCAGGAGGAGGCCAGAGGTCCATGAGCCAGTCCTGATCACGGGATCAGAGGTGGAGAGGTTCAGCAACTTTAAATTCCTTGGTGTTATTACTTCGGAGGACCTGCCCTGGGCCCAGCACATAAGTGCAATTATGAAGAAAACATGGCAGCACCTCTACTTTCTTAGGAGTTTGCAAAGATTCGGCATGACATCTAAAACTTTGACAAACTTGTGGTGGAGAGTACACTGACTGGTTGCATCACAGCCTGGTACGGAAACCCCAATGGCCTTAAACGGAAAAACCTGTACAAATTAATGGCTATGTCTCAGTCCATCACGGGTAAAGGCCTCCCCAGCACTGAGCACATCGACAAGAAACTGTGCTACAGGAAAGCAGCATCCATCATCAGGAACCCCACCACTCAGGACATGCTCTCTTCTCACTACTGCCTCAGAAAAGTGGTACAGGAACCTGGTTCAGGAATAGTTCCTACCATTCAACCATCTGGCTCTTGAAACAGAGGGGATAACTTCACTCACCCCTTCACTGAACTGTTCCCACAACCTATGGACTTACTTTCAAGGACTCTTCATCTCTTGTTCTCAATATTTATTGCTTATTTATTTCTTAGTTATCTGTCATGTCATTTTTGTTTTCTTTTTTGTATTTGCACAGTTTGTTGTTTTTTGCACATTAGTAGTTTGTCCATCCAGTAGGGCGTAGTCTTTCATTAAATTCTCTTGTGCTTCTTTTTACTAACTGTGAATGCCTGCAAGAAAATGAATCTCAGGCTAGTATATTGATAGTATTAGGGAGTCCAAAACCGCAAAGCATTTGTCACATGTACATCAAAGCTTAGTGAGATGTGTCGTTTGTGTCTTCGGCCACCACTGTCCGAGAACCTGCTGGGGGCAGTTCGCAAGTGTCGGCGTGCATCCGGCACCATGTCCAAACCGTAACCCATATGTCTTTGGGAATGAAGGAAAAATCCAGAGCACAGTGACATGGAAAATGTACAAACTCCTTACTGGCAGTGGCAGGGTTAAAAACCCCGAGCTTACAGCTGACACTGTAAACCGTTATACCGACCGCACTGCTACTGTGTTGCCCACCAGCACAGGAGGGCATTGAAAGGGGAAAGATTTAAAAGGGACTTGAGGGGCAAACTTTCTTTTTCCACACACTTGGTGGTGAGTTTATGGAATAAGAAGTGGTAGAGGCAGGAATGATTACAGTGAGTCATACTAACACACAAATAGAAACAGGCCCTTCAGTCCATCTAGTCTGTGCTGAACCAAACTGTCTACTCCCATCTGGACCATAGCCCTCCATACCCCTATCATCCATTACATGTAGTAAGTGGGGCTCAGAACCAATGGTCAATATCATGCTCTGGTCAAGTTCAGTACATTGAGTAGATTGTCCTCCTTTATCCATTCGTTCCTCCCCACTAATCTCGGAACTTATCCCTGCAAGTGGCCAAAGTGTTACACCTGTCCGTTCACCTCCTCCCTCACTTCCATTTAGGATCCCAAACCGTTCTTCCAGGTGAGACAACACCTCACCTGCAAATCTGCTGGGGCCACCTTTTGTGTCCAATGCGCCTGATACGGCCTCCTCTACACTGGTGAGACTCATCATAAACTGGGGAGCTGCTTTGACGAGCACCTCCACACCATCTGCCACTTCCTGAAGGCTAAACATTTTAATTGTAATTCCTATTCCTGTTCCGACACGTTGGTCCATGGCTTTCTCTTGTGCCACAATGAGGCCACCCTCAGGGTGGAGGCACAACACCTTGTATTCTGTCTGGGTAGCCTCCAACTTGATGGCATATATACTGATTGCTCTTTCTGGTAAAAAAAAAAGGAATTCCTCTCTTCTCCAATTCCCCACTCTGGCCCCTTACCTCTTCTCAGCTGCCTATCACCTCCCCCTGGTGCCTCTCCTCCTTCCCTTTCTCCCATGGTCCACTCTCCCCTCCCGATCAGATTCGTTCCCCTCCAGCCTTTTACCTTTCCTATCCACCTGACTTCACCTATCACCTTCTAACTATCTTCCATCCCCTCCGCTCCTCCCTCCTTTTTAGTCTGGCATCTTCCTCCTTCATTTCCAGTCCTGAAGAAAAGGCCTCAGCCCGAAGCATTGACTGTTAATTCATTTCCATAGATGTCACCTGACTTGCTGAGTTCCTCCAGCATTTCTGTGTGTTATATTGGGTAGACAGTCATATTGGCATGCACTCTTTTTATTTAATGCTCATCACTGAAACCCATCACTCCTCATTTCTGGTCAGCTAAGGACATTGGCCCTTGGTGGGGCCTCTGAACAAGAACGGGATGGAGTTTATCCAATGGCGGAGCTTCGTCAAACTAGAACATATTCCTTCTTTTTCCAGAAAGCAGAATTCTGTGGAATCCTCTGCCTGAGGAAGCATAGTAGCACAGTGATTAGCATATTGCTGTACAACACCAGCCCTAAGATCAATTCCCACCACTGTCTATAAGGACAATATACGTTATCCCTGTGGCCTCCTGGGTTTCCTCTGGGTGCTCCGGTTTCCTCCCATATTCCGAAGGTTAGTAAGTTGTGGACATGCTAGGTTGCCACCAGAAACATGGTGGCACTTGCCGGCTACCCTCAGAACATCTTTGGACATTGATGCAAAATGACCTATTCCATTGTATGTTTTGATATACATGTGACAAATAAAGCTAATATCTCTACTGTCTCCCTTGGGCAGAGAGTTCCACAGATTCACTTCTCTGTGGGGAAAAATTATTAAATATATTTAAGGCTCACTTAAAAAGATTATTTTTTTGCATAGCAGGGGAATTAAGGGTTATGGAGAAAAGACAGATAGGTTGAGCTGAGTCCACAGCTGCATCAGCCATAATCTTATTGAATAATGCAGCAGCCTTGATGGGCCAGATGGCCAATTCCTGATTGGGTTTCTGCTGTCCATATGTAACAAGGAAAGACTATGCAAAGTATGATTTGCCAAACCACCTCAATTTATAAATCCACGTTCTTGCACTGAAGAGAAGTTTAAACCAGAATAAATCAGGCATGATCATACTGAGGTACCTGTTCATAAAGTAACACAGCTTGGGAACAGGCCCTTCGGCCCATCTCATCCATGCTGACCACCAACTATTCCCACTTGACCACGTTTGGCCCATATTCCCCTACACCCCTCCCATTCATGTTCTTATTCTGTAGAAATATTATTGTTACTGCCTCTCCCACCTCCTCTGACAACTCTGTGTCAAGGAGGTTCCCCTTGGGTCCCCTTTAAATTTCCCCTCTCACCTTAAACCCATGCCCTCTGGATTTTAATCCCACTCTTCCGGAGGCCTACTCCTGCTCCTACATTCTTGTGTTTTACCAAATTTCTGCCACGGCCTCTTCCCACAGGCCCCTTCTCATTCTGTGAAAAGCCGCTTGGCATCTCTTCCCAACACTGGCTGGTGGACGCTGCCTAGCATCCATGTTCAGGCCCTATTTCAAGAGTACTAGAATATAAAAGCAATGATGCTTTATACTGCTCCGGTCAGTCCACACTTGGAGTATTGTGAGCAGTTTTGGGCCCCTTGTCTAAGAAAGGATGTGCTGGCATTGGCCAGGCTCCAGAAGAGATTCTCAAGAATCATCCCAGGAATGAACATCAGAACATAAGGAACATAAGAAATAGGGGCAGCAGTAAACCATCTGGCCCATTCAATAAGATCATGGCTGATCTGGCCTTCTCCACCTACCTGCCTCTTCCCCATAACCCTTACTTCCCCTACTATGCAAAAATCTATCCAACCCTGTCTTAAATGAAAGGGTTAACAATAGGCAATAGGTGTAGGAGTAGGCCATTTGGCCCTTCGAGCTAGCACCATTATTCAATGTGACCATGGCTGATCATCCACAATCAGTACCCCATTCCTGCCTTCTCCCCGTATCCTTTGACTCCGCTATCTTTAAGAGCTCTATCTAACTCTTTCTTGACTGCATCTAGAGAATTGGCCTCCACTGCCTACTGAGGCAGAGCATTCCACAGATCCACAACTCAATTCACAGCTAACGTATGAAGAGCATTTGATGGATCTAGGCCTATACTCTCTGGATTTTAAAAGAATGAGGGAGAATCTCATTGAAAGCTATTGAATACTGAAAGGCCCAGATACAGTGAATATGGAGAGGATGTTTCTAATTCTGGTTGAGTCTAGGGCCAGTGGGCACAGCCTCAGAATAGAGAGATGTTCATTTAGAACAGAGATGAGGAGAAACTTCTTTAGCCAGAGGATGTGAATCTGTGGAATTCATTGCTACAGATGACTGTAGAAGCCACAGTCATAGAGTAGGTATGACTGTAGTTAAAGCGTAGGTTGATAGGTTCTTGGTTGCTAAGGGAATCAAAGGTTACAGGGAGAAGGCAGGAAACTGGGGTTGAGAGGGATAATACAACAGCCATGATGGAATGGTGGATTTGACTTAAAACTGAAAGACAAAGGAGCAGAATTAGGCCATTTGGCCCATTGAGTCTGCTCCTTAATTTTGTGTCCCTGGTGGTGTAATCTGGGCTCCCTGCCCCTCTCCTTTCTCCCCCAACTGCTCCTGACCTGCATGTTTAGATGGATGTTGTAAGTAAATTGGACACTCCTGCCACGTGGAACCAAGGCTGTTGGCGGCTTGATCTGTTGACTTCAGGGTGGGGCGGAGTAATTGCATTTGCCAGAAGGCCAAGGGCCAAGATAGCAGAGAATTCTGCCACTGGACCATTTAGTGGCCTCCGCAATGGACTGCAACTATGGACAGGGCAGTGAGATTCAGGGTCTTAGTGGGAGTCAGCGTCCTTAACTGACCACGTCTGGGACTTTAAAAGGGAGAGGTGGGGAAAGATGAGAGGAATTAAATTCTAAAAAGCATAGCATGCCAACAATGACCTGCTTTTCTGTTATAAACAATAAATTAAACGCACAATCAATAACCTGCGGCTAAAACCATTTAAACATTTCAGCCTCCAGCCACTCAGTGTTGACCAAATTGACCACTGGGAGGAACAGGTTAAATACTGTTTATAGATTTACTGGGCATCAACCTTTTTAAAAGGGTGTGTGTGTGTGTGTTGCAGAGAGAGTGACAGAGAGTGTGTTACAGAGAGAGTGCACACATCAGGTTGAGTGCAAGAGTGAGAGAGCGAGTGTATGACAGCAAGAGTGTGAGTGAGAGACTGAGTATGAGTATGAGAGTGTGTGAGTGTATGAGTGAGAGTGTGAGTGAGTGTGTGAGAGAGTGTGAGTGAGAGTGTAAGAGTGAGAGTAAGAGTGAGTAAGAGTGTGAGAAAGAGTGTGTGTGTGTGTGTCAGTAAGTGTATAGGTGTGTGTGTCAGTGTTTAAGTATATTGTGCGTGTGTGTGTCCCACATATAGACCTCCAAGACTGCAAGAGAAAACATTACGAAAGAAACACAAATACGGTATAAATATAACACACAAACACACCACAGAAACCCGCTTTCCAGCGCTGTAACAGCTCTCAACATGACAATTAATCGCAAAATAACCATGTTCGTCCAGCCTAAGATTTAAAAAGGTATTTTTGACCATTCCTATATCAGTAGGTTTCTAACGATCAAGACAGATGCTTTCAAGAGGAAAACTCGTCTATTCTCCTGGTTGGCCGGGGTGGGGGTTGCAGAAAGGTCGTAGAAGCATAATGAAGGGACTCAGGATCCCGAGAGAGCGACAGACAGGCAAGAACTCTAAGCCCGGGAGAGCCCCGGGTCAATTTCTCCAGGGTCCGAAAATGACGATTTATGAAGCGAACGTCCTCTCCATTCACGTTATTTTAGCTAAACAGAACGCACACATAATTTCTTGTTCGTATATGCATTCATAAAATGGTCGATAGAATCCCCCCTTACCTGGTCGCTCCCCCTACCACTCGCGCAGAGACTCACAACCGCTCCGGAAATCCCAAGCAAGACGAAGCGACGCTGGTAGTTTCAATGGTCACAGAATCACAAAATGTATCATTGTGGCGCTGCCGCTGCCCGGGATTTGCGACAAGGCCTCTGGCGATGATGTATCCAAGCGATTCAGGGATACAAAGTAACCGGCTGTAATGTGTCCTCTGTGTCGCCCGCGATCCAGCATTAAAAATACAGGTCAAAACATGGGCCTCTCTCACAACGAGGAAAAATAATTAAATCGCGAAACAGATGCAGGCTTTGGAATTAATCGGCTGACTTCTTTTCACCAGTACTTTCCCTGTATCTCTCTCTCTCACACACACACACACACACACAACAGAAGCCTTCGCCCGGCCACATGCAGAATGAAGCAATCGCTGCACTCTCAGTTAGACACCTCCCTGATAAAGACATGTAAAAAAAATCACACACATACGACACACTACACCAGTCAACGCCAGCGAGCACTGGGATCAGGCTACCCTTCCGAGGCTGGAGGCACACTGTATTTAACCCCTTAGGTTACAATTCCGCTGACATTAGAATTGCTGGTAAAATATTTAAACGAACGCTTATCACAGTATACTTCACAAAGTATTTGATTGGCTGCGAAACGTTCTGGAACATCCTGCAAAGGGATGTGGAAATCACTGTAGAAATACAGGTTTTCATAACTTAAATAATAATTACAGCCATTTAATTACTGCCACTGTCTTCACTTGTCAGTGGTGCTTTCAGACCATTCACCCATCTGACACTGACAGAGCTTGCTTCCTGCAGCCTTGTAAATTCTTTTCTTGGTAAACTGGCACCTTAAAATGGTCATCACCATCATTATGTACTGTGTCCTACAACGTGGAGATCATGGTCTTCCATCTGCCTGTGGGGGAGACCCCGTTGCTCGGTTGTTCTCAGTCCATGAGAACTGTCATTGTTCTTGGCAAATATTTCTACAGGAGTGGTTTGCCATTGCCTTCTTCTGGGCAGTGTCTTTACAAGACGGGTGACCCCAGCCATGATCAATACTCTTTCAGAGATCGTCTGCCTGGTGTCAGAGGTCACATAACCAGGACTTGTGATCTGCACCGGCTGCTCATATGGCCATCCACCCCCTGAACCCATGGCTTTGGGGACCCTGATCCGGGGGGGGGGGGGGATGCCAAGCAGGTGCTACACCTTGCCCAAGAGTGACCTGCAGGCTAGCGGGGGGGGGGGGGGTGAGAGGGAGCACCTTACACCTCCTTTGGTAGAGATGTATCTCCACCCGCCACCCAATGAAACCGGTAAATTGGTTTATTATGCCCACAAGGCACCAAGCTACAGTGACAGACAGACATACTTTATTGATCCCGAGGGAAATTGGGTTTCGTTACAGTCGCACCAACCAAGAATAGTGTAGAAATATAGCAATATAAAACCATTAATAATTAAATAATAATCATGCCAAGTGGAAATAAGTCCAGGACCAGCCTATTGGCTCAGGGTGTCTGACACTCCGAGGGAGGAGTTGTAAAGTTTGATGGCCACAGGCAGGAATGACTTCCTATGACGCTCGGTGTTACATCTCAGTGAAATGAGTCTCCGGCTGAATGTACTCCTGTGCCTAACCAGTACATTATGGAGTGGATGGGAGACATTAACCAAGTGGAAGACCTGTCTTGCATACTGTTCATACAAATCATTTCGTCACAGCAGTGCATTGGGGTAGAACAAGGCAAAATAATAGCAGATTGCAGAAAGAAAGTGTTACTGTTACAGAAATGGTGCAGTACGGGGAAACATGAAGGTACCAGGCCAGATGCAGGTAGATCCTGAGGTCAAGAGTCCACCAGGAGGAAGTCCAGTAGACTTCTAACAGTGAGGTAGAAGCTGATCTTGAGCCTGGTGATGTGTGCTTTCAGGCTATTTATATTCTGTCATTTGGGGCTGCAAGAAGAGAGAATGTCCAGGGTGCATGAGTCCTTGACTATGCTGGCTGCTGTACTGAGGCAGTGAGTCTAGACAGGGTCCACGGAGGGGAGACTGGTTCCATGGATGTCCTGAACTGCGTCCACAACTCTCTGCAGCTTCTTGCAGTCTCAGGCAAAGCAAATGCTTAACCAAGCTGTGATGATGCAGTTCAGGTGCCTTCTGTGGTGCATCAATAAATATTGGTGAGGGTATAAGAAGACATGAGAGATTTCTTTAGCCTCCTGAGCAAGCAGAGGCACTGGTGGAGCTTCCCTTCAGGCTTATCTCCAGCTCCCAGCTGTCCATCGGTGAGTGGCGGTCAACACAGACATGATGGGCTGAAGGGCCTGTGCGCTATGTGTCACAGTGACTCCCTATTGATCACTATAATTGGATCTGCCTTCATTGCTAACTCTAATGCAGACTAGACCCCAACCACTCAACTTGTGAGAAAAATTATAATCTAACTGCACAGCAAAAGGCCCGACAGCCAACCTTGTCCATGCTCGCCAAGATTCAATGTTCAAAATTGCAAAGTAAATTTATTATCATGGAACACAGAACACTACAGGTCCTTTGGCCCACAACACTTTGCTGACCTGTTAATCAAATCTAAGATCAATCTAACCCTTACCCCCTACTTTGCCCTCCCTGTTTCTATACTCCCTCTGCTTAGCTAAGCGTTTCTTAAATGTATCTGCTTCACCCATCATCCCTGGCTATATTTTCCATGCACCCACCACTGTCTGAGTGTTACAGTCTGCACTGACAACAATTGATCCCGGATTCAGACTCTCACATTGAGACTGAAACCAAAGCTTCTTCATAGGAATTCCAATGAAACGTAGGTGGCCCGACCAAGCAACACCGTGAGAGAATTCATTCTTGAAACACAAGGACCCCGCATTCAGTGCTAATCAGGAGTCCACTTTCAATAATTATGCTGAAAACCAGTACAGGTCAAAATAAACTGGACAAGATTAAACAGAGAGCACAAGGGTTTAATGACTATAGATAAGACAATTAACAAATACAGGTGAACAGGCCCACAGGTCTCATGACTCTGTGTAAAAAAAACTACCTTAGACATCACCCCTGTGCATTCCTCCAAAGATTTTTAAATTTTGCTCAGTCAAACTGTGTATATGTTGCCATATAAACATAGTTGTGTTTGCCTGGAGAGCCCATAGCCCTGCAAACATTTTCCAATCCATGATTAGAAAACATGTCGACAGCCTCCAATGGCGAATGGTTCCTTATAACAAACACCACATTTATTCCAATATTCCCACACCCAAGGAACTTGTTTGAGCAGGTACAATGACAACTTTTAAAAGACAGTTGGATGGGTCCAGGAATAGGAAAGGTTTAGAACATTATGAGCCAAACCCAGGTAAATGGGACTAACTTGGATGAGGCCTCTCATTCTACATGGACCGGAAGGGCGGACGGGCCTGCTGTGACTGTATGATCCAAGATGTAGAACAACTACATCTCAGATCCCCTCTCACCTGAAACCCTGACTGGAAACCTGTGACCTTTCACCTGAGCACTTGCCAAGTCACCTAAAATATTGACAAGCTTCTATATATTCATGGTGGAGAGTATTATAGACTGGTGTGGAAACACCAATGCTCAGGACTGGAGAAAGTGGTGGATGCCGCTCAGTCCATCTCAGGAAAAGCCCTCCCCACCCGTGAGCACGTCTCAAAGGCTCATTTATTATCAAAGAATGGATTTATATACAACTGTGAAATTTGTAAGGAGCACTGCCATAAGAAAGCATCGTCCATCAGGTAGTCCATGCTATCTTCTCTCTAGAACCATAAGGCAGGAGGTAGAGAAGCCTCAGGTCCCACCCTATCATGTTCAGGAACAGTTATTACCTTTCAACCATCAGGCTGCTGAATCAGTGTGGATAACTTCACTCACCACAACTCTGAACTGATTCCACAACCTACAGACTCATTTTCAAGGACTCTACAACTCATGTTCTCAGTGTTATTTATTTTTTATTTGCACAATTTGTCTTCTTTTGCACATTGGCTGTTATCAGTCTGTGGTTATGAAGAGTTTTTCATAAATTCCAGTCAAGTGAAGTTTATTGTCATTTAACTACATAGATATATATAACGTATATAATGTATATAGAAATGAGACAATGTTTCTTCGAACCAGGGTGTAAAGCACAATACACATGATAACTTATGAAGGTAAGGATAAAATCTACAGATAAATCACACATAAATAACAAACTAAAGTGCATTAATATTAAATATTGTAAGGTACAGAACAGATTAACCAGTGGCACTTCCAAGGCAATACAGCCAGGAGTTCAGAAGCCTAATGGCCGAGGGGAAGAAATAGTTTCTAACCATTCTTACTTTTATGCATCATAGACTCCTGCCTGATGGTAGAAAGTCAAAGAGGATGCTGGATGGATGGGTGAGATCCTCATTAATACTAAGGGTCCTGCGTATGCAGCGCTCCTGATAAATGTCCCCGATGGAAGGTAGGGAGACCCCTGTGATCCTCTCAGCTGTTCTCACAGGCCTTTGTAGGGATTTCTGGTCCGATGCTCAACTGCTCCCACACCAGATGGAGATGCAGCTGGTCAGGATGCTCTCAATGGTGCTCCTGTTAAACACAGTTAAGATGGAGAAGAGGAGCCTTGCTTGCCTCAGTCTTCTTAGGAAGTGGAAGAACTGCTGTGCTTTCTGTTCAGGGAGGTGATATTGAGGGACCAGGTAAGGTCATCCTTGACGTGAACTCCCAGGAACTTAGTGTACTTAACTCTCTCTCCAGAGGAGACATGTATTCGCAGAGGGTGATGGTCTATTGTATTTCTTTATTTTCCTGTCAATGCCTTCAAGAAAATGAATTTCATTTTATATGATAGCAAATATGGTAACATACGAGTATTTTAATAATAAATTGACTTTGAATTTGACTTTTACCTTTTCTACCACCCTCATTTTTTTATGATCACTCCTCAGCCTCCTACTCTAATGTAGTTATGTGCTTAGTGGCTATAGGGTGGGTGAGTTGGCTCTGCTCTTGCTGTTGCCTAGCCCCAGTATTGTGTCTGTCTCCATTGAGAACATGTCCCTTTAGAACAGAGATGAGAAGGATTTCATTTTAACCCTGAGAGTGATGAACCTACGGAATTTATCACTACAAGTGGCTATGGAGGCCAAGTCCTTGAGTATATTTAAAGTGGAGGTGAATAGGTTCTTGATCAGTATGGGCGTCAAAGGTTACAAGGAGAAGACAGGAGAATGGGATCGAGAGGGAAAATAAATCGACCATGATGGAGTGGTGGAGGTGACTCGATAAGCTGATTGGCCTAATTCTGCTCCTATGTCTTATCATGCCAGACTATCCAGTCTATCCTTATGATTCATGGCCTCCAATCCCAGTAACATCCTCGTGAGTTTTGTGTGCTTGAAATGACATTACAGTTTACACTTTATACTCGTGTACTAAAAATAATATTAAACAATCTTGAATCTTTACAGCTTAAAAACATTCTTTGTACTAGAAAGGTGGGCAGCAGAATGTGTACAAGTTCACCACAAAAGCAACGAGTCCCAGGTTGCTGACGGAAGAAGCTGCAGAGTACCTCGGAGTCAGAATCACAGACATACGTCGTGAAATTTGTTTTGTGGAAGCAGTACAGTATTATGCATAAAGAAAGAAATAGGTTTACGACAAGAAATGTAAAAATATAAAATTTAAATATAAAAGTAGTGAGGAGGTGTTCATGGGTTCGTTGTCCATTCAGAAATTGGAAGCAGAAGGGAAGAAACTGTTTATGAAATGTTGAGTGTGGATCTTCAGGTCCCTGTACCTGCTCCTTGAAGGTAGTAATGAGAAGAGAGCGTGCCCTAGATGGTGTCTGGCCAAAATCTACCATATGCAAAAGTAGTGCCTGAGGGCAGATTTTTTTTCAAATCAGACATAGGGCTAAACCCATGTCTGATTTACTTTTAAGCTAATAACTTTATACGGTAATTTGAGGTAATGGTATGGTTTATGTGCCTCTCAAAGTCCCACCTTACATCCCTGTTGTGAGGGATGGAGATGATAAGGCTGGCCGACAGGCTGCTGGTGAAGCTGCATAGGCCACTCGCTCTGTACAGTGGATTCAATGGATTGCAGAAGCATTGATGAATTCCAACCATCTCGTTGACTTCAGAGGACGATGGAGATGGGAGGTAATCAATGGCCTATGCTCCACTGGGAGTCAAGGGCCCAAGTAAGTAAGTATAGTTTATATACTGTGTGTGATATATGTTTTGTGGGTGCACCGTGGTCTGGAGGAACGGCATTTCCTTTATTTGTGTATAAGTACAGTTAGATAACAATAAACGTGCGCTTGAACTATTGACCATGCAGTTCAACCACAATGATAAATTAGTAAATTGGTTTATTACTGTCACAGGTACAGTGAAAAGCTCGTCTTGCAGACTGTTCAGACAGATCATTTCATTTCAACTGTTCATGGGGGTAGTACAAGGTAAAACAATAACAGAGCACAGAATGAAGTTCAAAGTAAATTTATTGTCAAAGTAATAATGTTACCATATACTACCTTGAAATTCAATTCCAAGAAAATGAGATTCATCGTCTTGCAGGCATTTACAAGAAAAAGAAACACAACATGATTTTACAAAAACTACACACAAATAGGCAAAGACTAACAAACAATCAAATCGAAGACATCAGGGGTAAGTTTTTTACACAGAGGGTTGTGATTGCCTGGAATGACTTGCCAGGGATGGTGGTGGAGGCTAAAACATTAGGGGTATTCAAGAGCCTCTTGGACAGGCACATGGATGAAAGAAAAATGGAGGGTTATGGGGTAGTGTGGGTTTAGTACTTTTTTTTAAGGATTATATGGGTCAGCACAACATGGAGGGCTGAAGGGCCTGTACTGTGCTGTAGTGTTCTATGGTTCTATAGTTCTAAATGTCCGAAAGGAGACAAACTGTGCAAATAAAAATATTACTGAGAACATCAATTGTGAAGAGTCCTTGAAAGTAAGTCTGCGGGTCATCTGTGAATTGATTCAGTGTTGGGGTGAGTGAAATTATCCATGCTGGTTCTGGAGCCTGATGGTTGTTGTTCCTGAACTTGGGGGTGTGGGAATTAAGGCTTCTGTATCTACTACCTGAGAAACTCAGCTAGTCAATAGCATCAACAGAGAGGTCCAAAACCCTTCATCAAAAGTTTCTTCAGAAACATAAAGTGTAAATGAGAGGTGAGAGTGGACCACTGGAAAGTGATGCTGGAGAGGTAGTAATGGGGGACAAGGAAATGGTGGATGAACAGAATAAGTATTTTGCATCAGTCTTCGCTCTGGAAGATACTATCAGTATAATGGAGGTTCCAAGTGTCAGAGGTCATGAAGTGTGTGAAGTTACCATTACTAGAGACAAGGCCCTTGGGAAACTGAAAGGTCAAAAGGTATATAAATCACCTGAACCAGATGGTGTACAACACCACCCCCCCCACATCTCTTGGTGTACGAGATATTGTGGAGACATTAGTAATGATCTTTCAAGAATCACTAGATCCTGCTATGGTTCCAGAAGACTGGAAAATTGCAAATGTCACTCCACTCTTCAAGAAGGGAGAGGGACAGAAGAAAGGAAATTATAACAAAGTTAGTCTGACCTCAGTGGTTGGGAAGATGTTGGCGTCTAGTACTAGGGATGAGGTCTCAGGGACATGATAAAACAGGCCATAGTCAGCAATGTTTCCTCAAAGAAAAATCTTGACTGACAAATCTGTTGGAATTCTTTGAATGAAATAAGAAGTAGGATAGACAAAGGAAAATCGGTTTATGTTGTGTACTTGGATTTTTAGAAGGCTTTTGACAAGCTATGAGCCCATGGTAGTACAGGAAAGATCCTAGCAAGGATAAAGCAGTGGCTGATTGGCAGGAGACAAAGAGTGGGAATAAAGGGAGTCTTTTCTGGTTGGCTGCCAGTACTAGTGGTTTTTCACAGGAGTCTGTGTGGGGACCGATTCTTTTTACGCTATATGCCAATGATTTGGATGATGGAATTGATGGCTTTGATGCAGAGTTTGCAGATGATATGAAGATAGGTGGAGGGGCAGGTAAGTTTGAGGAAGCAGAAGCCACAGCAGGAGTTAGACAGATTAGGAGAATGGGCAAAGAAGTGACAGATGGAATACAGTGTCAGGAAGTGTACAGTCTTGCACTTTGGTAGAAGAAATAAAATGGTTATCTATTTTCTAAATGAGGAGAAAATACAAAATTTTAAGGCGCAAAGGGACTTTGGAGTCCCTGTGCAGGATCCTCTGAAGTTTAATTTCCAGCTTGAGTCTGTGGTGCAGAAGGAAAATGTGATGTTAGCATTCATTTCAAGGCGACTGGAATATAAAAAGCAAGGATGTAATATTGAGACATTATGAGGCACTGGTGGGGCCCCACTTGGAGTATCGTGAGCAGGTTTGGGATCCTTATCTTAGAAAGGATGTGCTGAAGCTGGAGAAGGTACAAAGGAGGTTCACGAAAATGATTCCAGGATTGAATGGCTTGTGATAGGAAGAACGTTTGATGGCTCTGGGCCAGTATTCACTGGAATTCAGAAGAATGATGGGTGACTTAATTGATCGAATGTTGAAAAGCCTAGATAGAGAGGATATGGAGAGGATGTTTCCTGTGGTGGGAGAGTCTAAGACCAGAGGATACAACCTCAAAATAGAGTGGCATCCTTTTAGAATGGAAATGAGGAGAAATTTCTTTAGCCAGAGAGTGGCATATCTGTGTAATGCATTGCCGCAGGCAGCTGTGAAAACCGTCTTTATGTATTTTTAAGGCAGAGGTTGATAGACGATTTGCTGGGACTTGAAAGATACAGGGGGAAGGCAGGAGATTAGGGCTGAGAGGGATGAGCCATGATGAAATGGCAGAGCAGCCTCGATGGGCCAAATGGTCTAATTCTGCTCCTGTATCTTATTGTCTTATGGTTAGTAGGTTAATTGGTCACTATAAACTGTCCTGTGATTAGGCCATTGTTAAATAGATGGGTTTCTGAGTGGTGCTGCTCGTTGGGCTGGAAGGCTCTGTTCAGCACTGTATCTATAAATAAAATAAAATCAGTTATCAGAGCTACAGAGAATGTGCAGTGCAGTTAATCAATAAGTGTAAGATCTACGAGGGGTGATTGATAAGTTCATGGCCTAAGGTAGAAGGAGTCAATTTTAGAAAACCTAGCACATTTATTTTTCAACATAGTCCCCTCCTACATTTACACACTTAGTCCAGCGGTCGTGGAGCATACGGATCCCTCCTTTGTAGAAGTCAGTGTCTTGGACCTCCAGAAGTAGTCCACAGCAGGGTGATTGATAAGTTCGTGGTCTAAGGTAGGAGATGAGTTATTAACTTCAAACTTTCTGCATAATCACTCGAAGAGTTGAACTGCACGAGCATGTAACAAGAGCTGTATAACTCATCTCCTTCTACCTTAGGCCACGAACTTAGAGGGAGAGAAAGAGAGATATTGCTCCTGCCACAGTGAAAGGGGAGGCCAACAGCTCACTGTTTTGATGATGTTACAGTCTGCAGTGTTGCTAATTTTGAGTTCCAGCGACTTGAGAATCAGCAAGCCCTTTCACCATCAAGAGAGAGAGAGAGAGAGAGAGAGAGAGGAGAGAGAGAGAGAGAGAGAGAGAGAGAGAGAGAGAGAGAGAGAGAGAGAGAGAGAGAGAGAGAGAGAGAGAGAGAGATCACTTGAGTGCAGAAGCCTCCAACAGCTGCATCCGCTGTCTTGATGTTTCAATCTCCCTCGACACTTCAATCGGCTAGGAATCGGGTCATCCTCAGGGACGCACCCTAAAGACGCACATCTTCCAAGCTGCTCCAGGAGATACGGAACCTCTCGACGAGCTCTGAAGAGTGAGAACCCACTGTCTGTGAACAACATAGTTTGAGCGCAGCTGTAGATCATGGGCTCTGACAGGATCCCAGTCACCTTGAAAAGAAAAAAAGAACAGACACAAGACCACTCTCTCCCGTTCTGCACTAAAAATAGTTCCATACCATCATTTAGAGCCTCGCACAACACAAGAATACAGGAGAAGGAATTGTCTACTTGGCTCCTCATGCCTGCCCAGCCATTCAATCAGATCATGGCTGATCTATGGTGGACTCAACTCCCCTTCTCTGCTAGGTCCCTATAGCCCTCAATTCCTCAATCATTTTTATCTAAATATATGTTTATTAATAATTATCACTTTGTCAGATTTTATTATTTTTCAGTATATTATATTTCATATTACTTTATTTTATGTTATATATCACATTTTATAAAGATTATTTTATATTGTTTTATATTATCAAATTATCAAAAATTGATAATAAATTATTAAATATTTATCTATTAAATCTTTATTTATCTCTGATTTTAAACCATCTGAAGATCTAGCCTCCACAAACCCAGGGCAAAGAATTCCAGGCATCCACTACACTCTTGAGAGAAGATATTTTTCAGTTTTAGCAGGCCAGTCCCTGATGCTATGATCAGCCTTCATCATGCCAAGCCTCCTTAGTGTTTTACATGCTTGAATAAGGTCATCCTTCATCCTTCCAAACTGGGAGGAACACAGACCCAAACCACCTCAGCTCTCTTGACTGAAAATCCCTCACAGGTTCATCACAGGTAAAACCCTCCCCACCACTGAGAACATCTACATGGAGCACTGTCACAGGAAAGCAGCAGCCATCAGCAAGGACCTCCAATATCCAGACCATGCTCTCTTCTCACTGCTGCCGTCAGGAAGAAGGTACAGGAGCCTCAGGTTCAGGAACAGTTACTACCCCTCAACCATCAGACAGTTGAACCAGAAAGGGTAACTTCACTCAACATCACTTGCTCTTTCACTGAACTGTTCCCACAACAATGGACTCACTTTCAAGGACTCTTTATCTCATGCTCAATATATTTATTGTTTATTTATTTATTTTTTATTATTATGAATAATTGTTTTCCTCTCTTATATTGCACCGTTTGTTGTTTATTTCCACATTCATTGCTGTATGCTGTGGTCTTTATTGATGCGATAGTATTTCTTGTATTTACTGTGATTGCTCACAAGAAAATGAATCTCAGAGTTGTATACAGTGACATATATGTACTTGGATAATAAATTTACTTTGAACTTTAAACTCATCCCAGGAATTAGCCTGGTTAATCTCCCTTGGGCTGCATCCAATGCTACTATGTCCACACAATGAAGTATCTTTTGTGGTTGGAGTGCTGAGAAACATGGTAAGTAGTTTGAGAAAAGACAGCAAAGTGTTTGAACAGAGGACTTTCTTACACAGAGAATGGTTGATGCCGGGGATGGAGGTAGAGGCAGCTACATCAGGGGCGTCTAAGAGACTCTTAGACAGGCACATGGATAATAGAAGGGACTGGACTGTGTTATAGTGCTCTATGTTGTATGTTGTATGTTTCATGTTCACCTCATGCACAGCTGTCTGTTACGTACTGTGTCATATATATGGGTGATCATGGTCTTTCCATGACTATTACTGTTCTTGGCAAATTTTTCTACAGGAGTGGTTTGCCATTGCCTTCTTCTGGGCAGTGTCTTTACAAGATGGGTTTACCTGCCCTGATCAGAGGGCTAAGCACCTTACCCGAGGGTGACCTACAGACTAGTGGAGGGAAGGAGTGCCTTTAACCTCCTTCTGTAGAGATGCATCCCCATCCCACCAGCCCATGGACAGCAACTCCTCCTGATTCTCCTATCACCCAGCCACACCGGGGGGGGGGGGGGTAATTTACAGTGGTAAGTTAACCAACTAACCAAGACATCTGGTCACAGGGTGAGCGTGCAGACTCCACACAAATAGGACCCACCCAGGTCACTGGAGACAATTGATCTACAAGCTTGTACCACTGTGCTGTCCTTATAAAGATCTGGAATGATTCACCAATTTGTATGGCATCCTTGCACAGCAGTGTACTCCTGTTCTTTCCTCAATAACATTCCAAATTCATCAAAAATACAGTTGTCCGTGGATGTCATCTGCTCCCTTCTGCCAAAGTGAAACTGATCTCTATTTTCCCTTCACTCCCAGAGGAATAAAGAAAGAAGGAAAGATCAGATTCAGTGACTGAATGCAGAGAGAAGTTTCCACTTAGGAGAAACTTGTAACCAGGGATATTTGCGGTAATGGGTTAAAAGATTTAGAGGGGAACTGAGGAAGAACTTTTGCACCCAGAGGGCGTTTGGAATCTAAAATGTGCTGCCTGAGGGGGTGATTGAGGCAGAGACTTACATTTAAGAAACGTCTCATCCAGCATTTTAAATGGACAAGGCTGCAAAGCCTGCAGAGGCCTGGAGTTACACAGCATGGAAACAGTGCCTTCAGCATAACTAATCCATACCAACCAAACTGTCCACTTGAGCTGGCCTCGTGTTTCGTGTGACCCATGCATCTCTCTGTCACCCCTCGGCCTCCCATGCTCCAGGGTAAAATGCTGCAGCCTGATCAGTCTTTCCCTATTTCTCAAGCCCTCCATTCCCAGCAACATCCTATTGAATCTTCTCTGCGCCATTTCCTGGCTTACTACCATTTTTCCTGTAGATGGGCTGCCAGAACTGTGCACAATACTCCAGCTGTGGTTTCACCTCTATTCAGGGCCAGAAACGATCCTTCCAGGTGAGGCAACACTTCACTGGCAAATCTGTTGGGGTTGTCTTTTGTATCCAGTTCTCTCAATATGGTCTCTTCTGCACTGGTGAGACCCTACATAAATCGGGAGACCACTTTGTCCATCAACTAAAAGCAGAATTTCTCGATGGCCAACCATTTTAATTCTGATTCTCACCCCACTTCTGACATGTCAGTCTATGATCTTTTCTTTGGCCAAGATGAGGCAACTCTCAGGGCGAAGGAACAACACCTCAGTTTCCAACTAGGCAGCTTCCAACCTGTTGGCATGAACATCAATTTGTCCTTTAGATATATTTTTCTTTTACTTTATCCTCTCCCTTTTTACCCACTCTGGCCTTTTACCTCTTCTCACCTGCCTATCACCTCCCCCTAGTGCTGCTCCTTCTTCCCTTTCTCCCATTGTCCACTCTCCGACGGTTCGGGCTGAGGCCCTTCATCAGGACTGGAAAGGAAGGGGGAAGAAGCCAGGATAAAAAGGGTGGGAGAGGGGAAGCATTATAAGCCAGACAGTGATAGATGAAATCAGGTGAGGGAGAAGGTAGGTGTGTGGAGGAGCAGGGATGAAGTGAGAAGCTGGGAGATAACAGAAATGGTAAAGGGCTGAAGAAGAAGGAAACTGATAGGAGAGGAGATTGGACCTTGGAAGAAAGGTCACATTGAGCTGGTCACTGCTATCAGTGCAAGCCTCCTCCATCAAATCCTGCCTTCAGAAGAAGGGCAAAGAACTATAGGTGTGTGTAATTAATATGGACTAAAATGCAGAGAGCATGATAAGGAAGTTGGCCTTTGGAGGAAACCTCTGCCTGGAAGAGGTTATGCATGGTCTGGCCATTTGTGTAGAACCTTGGAGAATGGAATTCATTCCTGTGCGGTGTGGAGTAAAGCTCCTGGGGGAGGGGCGAATACAAGAAGGCAAAGGGATGGGGAGACAGAGAGTAAACCCTAGAGTACGAGTGCACTGAGCTTACAGTTATAAAGAAGAGGTTCTGCAAATGGTGGCACTCTTGAGTAACACACACAAAATACCAGAGGAACTCAGCAGGTCAGGCAGCATCTATGGACATGTTGGAATGGGAAAGGGCTGAGTGTGTACTCAGTCCATGGCCTCCTCTGCTGCCACGATGTAGCCACACTCAGGTTGGAGGTGCAACACCTCATTTTCTGTCTGAGTAGCCTCCAAACTGATGGAATGAACATCAAATATTCTAAATTCTGGTAATTTCTCCTCCCCTTTTCTCTTTTCCCATTCACCTTTCTGGCTCCCCCTTAACCTTTCACTTCTCATCATCTTCCCATCACTTCCCTCCAGTGCCACTCCCCTTCTCTTTCTCCATGGTCCATTCTCCTCTCTATCAGATTCCTTCTTCAGCCTTTTACCTTTTCCACCTATCACCTCCCATCTTCTCATGTGCTCCACCTTCCTCCCACCCACTTAACCTCCCTCCTCACCTGGTCTCACCTTCCACCTGCCAGGTTTTACTCCTTCCTTTTCCTTCACCTTCCTATTCTGGCCTCAACCCCTTCCTTTCTGGTCCTGATGTAATGTCTCAGTCCGAAATATTGACTGTTTATCCTTTCCATCGATGCCGCCTGAATATCTTTCTCCAGCATTTTGTGTGTTTTGTCCAATTGTAACTCCTGTAGGTAATGTTCTGATTTTTGAAGACAAGCATGCATAAAATATTCTTCTCCATACTATCTGCCTATGCCTCAACGCTTAGGAAACTATGCTCCTGTATCCCCTGACCTCCCTGTTCTACAACACTCTCCAGGGCCCTGCTATTTACCTAAAGTCCTGAACCTGGCTGAACTTAACAAAATACAACACCTTGCACTTGTACATGTTAAGTAATCTGAAAGTATCATCCATCATCAGAGATCCCCACCTCCCAGGCCATATTCTCTTCTCGCTGCTGCCATCAGGTAGAAGGTGCAAAATCTTCAGGACTCACACCACCAGGTTCAAGAACAGTTACTACCCCTCAACCATCAGAGACTTGAATAAAAGGGGATAACTACACTCACTTGCCCCATCATTGCAAGGTTCCTACAACCAACAATCTTACTTTAAGGACTCGTTATCTCATTTTCTCATGTTCCCGTTATTTATTGCTATTTATTTATATTTGCATTTGCACAGTTTGTTGTCTTCTGCTCTCTGGTTGATCTTTCATTGATCCTGTTGCAGGTACAGATGTGCTGAGTATCCCCACAGGAAAATGAACCTCAGGGTTGTAGATAGTGACATATATGTACTTCGATAATAAAATTTACTTTGAACTTTTGAATTTTGATGAGGAACTGGTAAATGGAGTTGGCAATGCCTTTCTTGGTCAGTATGCAGGCCAGTTTTATAGCCAATCATATTTCTCCTGGTGTGTGTAGAGTTTAACTGGCAGGTGGAATTTAATGCAGACAGGTGTGAGCTGTTGTACTCTCAGAGGACCAACCACGGTAGGACTTGCAGTGAACTGTAGGGCACTGGGAAGTGCAATGAAACAACGGGATTTGGGAATACAAATCCATCATTCCTTGAAAGCGGCATGGCAGGCAAGAAGGGTCATGAAGAGAGCTTTTGACACATTGGTTATTATGATTCAAAGTACTGAATACAGGAGTTAGTAGTTATGTTGAAGTTTATAAGATGTTGAGGCCAAATTCGGATTATTGTGTACAGCTTTGATCACCTACCTACAGGAAAGATATCAATAAGATTAAAAGAGTACAGAGAAAATTTACAAGGATGTTACTAGGACTTGAGGACCCGAGTTATAGGGAAAGGTTGAATAGGTTGGGACGTTAGATGGAGTAGAGTTTATTAGGTGCATTCAGCGAGGTTTCTTGATACAATATGTAGATAAGTCTACAAGAGAAGAGGCTGTATTTGATCTGGTATTGGGAAATGAACCTGGTCAGGTGTCAGATCTCTCAGTGGGAGAGCATTTTGGAGATAGTGATCACAATTCTATCTACTTTACCATGGCATTGGAGAGGGATAGGAACAGACAAGTTAGGAAAGTGTTTAATTGGAGTAAGGGGAATTATGAGGGTACAGGAACTGTGGTGTACAAAGGCTGCTGTAAATGTAGTCAAGAATAAAAGAAGAGCTTATGAAAGGTTCAAAAAACTAGGTGATGATAGAGATCTAGAACATTATAAGGCTAGCAGGAAGGAGCTTAAGAATGAAATTAGGAGAGCCAGAAGGGGCCATGAGGTCTGGACGGGCAGGATTAAGGAGAACCCCAAGGCATTCTACAAGCATGCGAAGAGCAAGAGGATAGACGTGAGAGAATAGGACCAATCAAGTGTGGCAGTGGAAAAGTGTATATGGAACCGGAGGAGATAGCAGAGGTACATAACGAATACTTTGCTTCAGTATTCACTATGGAAAAGGATCTTGGCGATTGTAGGGATGACTTACAGTGGAATGAAAAGCTTGAGCATGTAGATATTAAGGAAGCGGAAGTGCTGGAGCTTTTGGAAAGCATCAAGTTAGTTAAGTCGCCGGGACCGGAGTAGATGTACCCCAGGCTACTGTGATAGGCAAGGGAGGAGATTGCTGAGCCTCTGGCGATAATCTTTGCATCATCAACAGGGATGGGAGAGGTTCCAGAGGATTGGAGGGTTGCAGATGTTGTTCCCCTATTCAAGAAAGGGAGTAGAAATAGCCCAGGAAATTATAGACCAGTGAGTCTTACTTCAGTGGTTGGTAAGTTGATGGAGAAGATCCTGAGAGGCAGGATTTATGAACATTTGGAGAGGCATAATATGATTAGGAATAGTCAGCATGGCTTTGTCAAAGGCAGGTCATGCCTTATGAGCCTGATTAAATTTTTTGAGGAGGTGACTAAACACATTGATGAAGGTGGAGCAGTAGATGTAGTGTATATAGATTTCAGCAAGACATTTGAGAAGGTACTCCATGCAAGGCTTATTGAGAAAGTAAGGAGGCATGGGATCCAAGGCGACATTGTTTTGTGGATCCAGAACTGGCTTGCTCACAGAAGGCAAAGAGTGGCTGTAGATGGGTCATATTCTGCATGGAGGTTAGTGACCAGTGGTGTGCCTCAGGGATCTGTTCTGGGATCCTTACTTACTCTTCGTGATTTTTATAAATGACCTGGATGAGGAAGTGGAGGGTTGGGTTAGTTAAGTTTGCTGATGACACAAAGGTTGGAGGTGTTGTGAATAGTGTGGAGGGCTGTCAGAGGTTACAGCTGGACATTGATAGGATGCAAAACTGGGCTGAGAAGTGGCAGTTGGCGTTCAGCCCAACTGGGCTGAAGTGGTACATTTTGGTAGGTCAAATATGATGACAGAATATAGTATTAATGGTAAGACTCTTGGCAGTGTGGAGGATCAGAGGGATCTTGGAGTCTGAGTTCATAGGACACTCAAAGCTGCTGTGCAGGTTGACTCTGTGGTTAAGAAGGCATATGGTGTATTGGCCTTCATCAAGGTTGACTCTGGATAAGAAGGCATATGGTGCATTAGCCTTCATCAACCACGGGATTGAGTTTAAGAGCCGATAGGTAATGTTGCATCTATAGGATCCTGGTCAGACCTCACTTGGAGTACTGTGCTCAGTTCTGTTCGCCTCACTACAGGAAGGATGTGGAAGCCATAGAGAGGGTGCAGAGGAGATTTATAAGGATGTTGCCTGGATTGGGGAGCATGCCTTATGAAAAGAGTTTGAGTGAACTCAGCCTTTTCTCCTTGGAGCGACGGAGGATGAGAGGTGACCTGATTGAAGCGTACAAGATGATGAGAGGCATTGATCATATGGATAGTCAGAGGCTTTTTCCCAGGACTGAAATGGCTAACACAGTTAGCACAGTTTTAAGGTTCTTGGAGGTAGGTACAGAGGAGATGTCAGGGGTAAGTTTTTTTATGCAGAGAGCGGTGAGTGTGTGGAATGGGCTGCCAGCAACCGTGGTGGAGGCGAATACGATAGGTACAATGGAGCTTAGAAAAATAGAGGGCTATGGGTGGGTAACCATAGGTAATTTTTTAGGTGAGAACATGTTTGGTACAGCTTTGTGGGCCGGAGGGCTTATAATGTGCTGCAGGTTTTCTATGTTTCTATGTTTATTCCCTGGAGCATAGGCGAATTGAGGGGAGATTTAACAGAGGTATACAGCATTATGAAGGGTATAGACAGGGTAAATGGAAGTAGGCTTTTCCACTGATATTGGGTAAGACTAGAACTAGAGGTCATGGGTTAAGGGTATCCCAGAATATTGAGCTGCCACTCCTGCCCCTCCTGCAATCAAGTCTCACTAATGGTTCCAATCCATTCAGGAGGTCCAATCAAGAGTCTGAAACAGTGGGCCAGACAGTGTCCTTGAGCCTGATGGCACCTACTTTCAGACTTTTGTATCTTCTACCTAATGAGAGAGGGGTAAGAGAGAATGTCCGGGAAGGGTGGAGTCTTTGATTATACTGGCTGTTCAATGAGGCAGCAAGAAATAGCAACAAAGTCTGCAGAGAGGAGGCAGGTTCCTGTGATACGCTGAGCTATGCTAACAACTCTCTGCAGGTTCTCACAGAGCAGTTGCCATGCCAAGCCCTGATGCATCCACATGGGCTTTCTACGAAGTATTGATAAATATTGGTAGTGATTGACAGGACCATGGCAAATTTCTTTAGCCTCCTCTGAGGAAGTAGTAGCTTTTTTAGACATAGCATCTCATCCTGAACATTTATGGTGTAATTTGAAAATATATATTTATTTTTTCTGTTGAAATGCTCCAGATTCCTCCCACACTCCAAAGACATACAGGCTAGTAGGTTAATTAATCACATGAGTGTAACTAGGCGGCACGGGCTCGTTTAGCCGGAAGGGTCTGTTCCTGCATTGAATCTTTAAATAAATACAGCACAGTAACAGGCCCTTCTGGCCCAGTGAGTCCGAACCCCCCAATTACACCCATGTGGCCAATGAACCTACTAGTCTATACGTCTGTGGGATGTGGGAGGAAACAGGTGCCCCCTTAGTTAACCCATGCAATCACAGGAAGAGCATGCAAACTCCTTACAGACAGCAGTGGGGATTGAACTTGGGTTGCTGTCATTGTAACAACATTATGCTAACCGCTACACTACCAGGTCACCCCATCTAGCGGTTCATATTTCAGGCTTTTGTCATCAGCATTGTCATTATGACATGGTCTTCCTCACTCTTTCCATGACCATGATTGTTCTTTGCAAATTTTTCAACAGAAATGGAGTGCTATTGCTTTTTTCTGGGCAGCGTCTTTACAAGACGGATAACCCCAGCAATTATCAATACTCTTCAGAGATTGTCTGCCTGATGTCAGTGGACTTGTGATATGCACCAGCTGCTCATATGAACATCCACCACCTGCTCCCATGGCTTCACGTGACCCTGACTGAGGGCTAAGCTGGTGCTATACTTTGTCCAAGGGGGATTTGCAGGCTAGCATGGGGAAGGTGCTCCTCACATCTCCTTTGACAGAGACAAATCCCACCCCATCACTCTTACATTTTGGGATCTTCTTCAAAAGAGAGCTTCTGGAACATTGGTCTTCATAAATCAGAATATTGAGTACAAGAGTTGGGAAGTCATGTTAAAGTTGTGTGAAGCGTTGGTGAGTACAAATTCGGAACATTATGTGCTGCTTTGGACCATCACGGGGAGAGAGGTAAGCCCAGGAACAACCAATCTGCTTTTACAGTCCCAGGCGCTCAGACCAAGACACCAACAGTAGCAGACACACAACCACAGCAACGAGAAAAGAATTCAGTGACTGTCACCTCTGGTGAGTGGCCTTTGGCAACCTTGGATACAAAACAATCACAGGTCAGGGAGATCCCCGCACAGAGGTGTGAGCCTTAGCTCTTGAGCTGCCCACTCATCAGACACAACATGCCTGTCAGACACAAGGGTGACTTAGAGGCGAACAGTACTCATCGATCCCGTCGCACTGTCACAGCAGGTGTTTACTGCACGCAGTTGTTCACTTAGTAATGCAACCCCATGCAAACATCTGTCCTGTGGTTCGGTCTGCCATCTGCATACCTGAGGGTATAATCCAGACATTCACACACACACAAAATGCTGGTGCAGCTCAGAAGGTCAGGCAACATCTATGGAGAGGAATTAACAGTTGGCATTTCAGACTAAGACCCTTCAATAGGACTGATAGATTGGGGACCAGATTTCTTTCTTGAAATGTATAGGTTTTATTTATTTAGAGGTACCACATGAAACACGTCCTTCTGGCCTGATGAGCTGCAGTGCCCAGCAACCCACCTGTTTAACCCTCGCCTCATCAGAACCGGGTTTAATATCACCAGCAGCAGTACAATGTAATTCATAATAATAAAAACCGCAAATTATAGTCAGAAATAAATAGATACAAAATTAAGTTAAATATATAGGGATTAAAAAAGTAATGAGGAAGTGTTGATGGGTTCATTGTCCATTCAGGAATCTGATGGCAGAGGGGCCAAGCATAGGATAATTTGTAATGACCAGTTAACCTACTAACCAATATGTCTTTGGACTGTGGGAAGAAACTGGAGCACCAGGAGAAAAGCACTCAATCCATGGGGAGTAGAGAGCATGCTGGGATTGAACTCTGAACTCTGACAACCCAAGCTGTATTAGTATTGCACTACCCACTATGTTATCATGACACCCTCACAGTGGTGCAAGATACTCTGGATATCCAACATCTACAGAATCTCCAGTGCTGATAATCCAAGTATTACTGTTGTTAGTAAATTATGGTCAAATACAGAGAAAGGCTTTTGCTTTTTGTGGTATTCAGACAGCTCATGCCAATGTTAGTACTTTGAGGAAGTGAATACAAAACAGAATGCACAGCAGACTTCATATTCCATTAGGCAGCCTCCAATTTCATAGTATGAGCATATATTTCTCCTTCCGGTAATTTTTTCCCTTCCCCTATTCCTTATCTTCAATTCCACATGTTGGTCTCTTATCTCTCCTCCTCACCTGCCTATCACCTCCTCCTGGTGCCTCTCCTCCTTCCCTTTCTTCTGTGGTCCACTCTCCTCTCCTATTATATTCCTTCTTCTCCTGCCCTTTATCTTTCCCACTCACCAGGGTTCGGCTATCACCTTCCGGCTAGTCCTCCCTCACCTCTCCCCACCTTTCTTTTCTAGTGGCTTTCACCTTCTTTTCCAGTCCCGAAGAAGGGTCTTAACATGAAACATCAATTGCTTGTTCATTACCATAGATGGTCCCTGGCCTGCTGAGTTCCTCCAGCAAGTTCTGTGTGCGGCTGCAGAGTATACTGTGCAATTACAGAGAAATCACTGTGGAGGGATTTAGATAAACAATGGTGGCAAGGCCCATTGCTAATGAGATTACCTCTCACTGCTACAGTCGGAAGTTCTCACCTGCTTCAAAAAAGGCAACAGTTATACCAGTGCCTAAGAAGGGTAGCGTGAGCTGTCTTTATGACTATCACCCAGAAGCACTCACATCTATGGTGATGAAATGCTTTGAGAGGTTGGTCATGGCTAGAATGAACTCCTGACTCAGCAAGGACCTGGACCCACTGCAATATGCCTATCTAGGTCTACGGCAGACATAATCTCAATGGCTCTTCACACGGCCTAGGATCACCAGGACAATACGGACACCTATGTCAGGGTGTTGTTCGTTGACTGTAGCTCAGCGTTTAACACCATCATTCCCACAAACCTGATCAATAAACTACAGAACCTAGATCTCTGTACCTCCCTCTGCAACTGGATCATTGACTTCCTAACTGGAAGACCACAATCTGTGCTGATTGGTGATAATAACTCCTCCTCACTGATGATCAACACTGGCGTACCTCAGGGGTGTGTGTTTAGCCCGCTGCTCTAGTCTCTCTATACCCATGACTGTGTGGCTAGGAATAGCTCAAGTACCATCTATAAATTTGCTGATGATACAACCATTGTTGGTAGAATCTCAGGTGGTGACGAGAAGGTGTACGGGAGTGAGATATACCAGCTAGTTGAGTGGTGTCGCAGTAACAACCTTGTACTCAATGTCAGAAAGATGAAGGAGCTGATTGTGGACTTCAGGAAGGGTAAGACAAAGGAACACAAACCAATCCTCATAGAGGGATCAGAAGTGGAGAGAGTGAGCAGCTTCAAGTTCCTGGGTGTCAAGATCTCTGAGGAAATAATCTGTTCCCAACATATCAATGCAGTTATAAAGAAGGCAAAACAGCAGCTATATTTCATTAGGAGTTTGAAGAGATTTGGTTTGTCAACTAAAACACTTGAAAACATCTGTAGATGTACTGTGGAGAGCATTCTGACGGGCTGCATCTCTGTCTGGTATGGGTGGTGGTGGGGGGGGGGGGGCGTTTACTGCACAGGATTAAAAGAAGCGACAGGAGGTTGTAAAACTAGTCAGCTCCTTCTTGTGTATTCACCTCCTGGTACCCAGGACATCTTCAAGGAGAGGTGCCTCAGAAAGGTAGCATCCATTATTAAGGCCCCCATCACCCAGGGAGTGCCTCCTTCGTATTGTTATCAGGAAAGAGATACAGAAGCACAAAGGCACACACTCAGTGATTCAGAAACAGCCTCTTCCCCTCTACCATCTGACTTGTTGCTAAATTAACAAATTTCACAACACATGCCGATGATGGTAAACCTGATTCTCATTCTGATTAACAGTTACACTACAGCTTACACTGCCGGCAGTCACCGATCGGAATTCAATTCCAGCTGCTCTCTGTAAGGAGTTTGTATGATCTCCCTGTGACTGCTGCCTATTGGAATTTCGATGAATGAGTGAAGTGTTGATGAGATATTGATCAGTGAAGGTGGAGAGAATGCTTTGTTGGACTATCTAATACTAGGATGAACAATATTAAAATAAAGGGCCATCTGTTTAAGACAGGGATGATGTGAAATGAGTATTTCAGATGGTTGTGGGCTTTTAAGAAACTCTTTGATAGACACATGAGTGATAGAAAAATGGGGGGCTATGCAGATTCATCTAAGTTTAAAGGTCAGTACATTATTGTGGGCTGAAGGGCCTGTACTGAGGTGTACTGTTCTATGTTCAATGTTTTGGAACTGCCCCAGAGAGCAACAGAAGCCAAGTTTTCACATAATTTCATGGTGGAAGCAGACAGATAAAGAGGCTGAAAGTTTACTACGGACAGAACGGAGTGTGGCATTGAGAGACTGAGTGACATAGTCAAATGCTTCTATTCAAGCAGCAGCAGCATCAACAACAACAACAACAACAAAACAAGTCCCTGTCCCACCCCCACCCCCCAGACACACAGACAGGCCTCCAAACCCTGGTCAGGCCCCCTCTGGGCCTCCTTTGTCATAGACTCTCGGACTGGTAGATGTCAGGCCTCCAAACTGGACTCACAAACCTTGGGCCTTTGGTCTTTGGACAGGCCAACTCAGAGGTTTCAAGTTTCTGGTATCCCTTCTGACTCACTGACTTTGGTCTTTGATCTTCAAGCTTCTGCTTTCAGACTCGCTGAGGTGTTTAGACTTAGCCATCCTCTGCGTATCAACCCCAGGACTCGCCAATCACAGGTTTGACCTTTAGGCCTCAACCTCCAGACTCCCAGGGATCTCCAGCCTTGGTGACCTGGTGAGAGTGGGGGGACGGAATGTCACCAGCCCTTCTGATTCCCACCAATATGGACCTCCAACTATCCAGTTAAGACAGGATGAAGTGAAATAATAACTTCAGATGGTTATAGACCTTGGAAGTTCCCCAAAGAGTGATGGAAGATTAAAAATTGTTTAATGTGGTTTCCGGAACACAAGTGTGAAGGAGAACAAAATAATTGTTACTCTGCATCCAAAGCAGCACAATAAAAACACAACAAAAATTATCAAGTAACATTATTACTTGATAATGAGCAAGTAATAAAAACACAGTAAGTATAAATGCATAAGATAGCTAAAATCCATAGATTAATTGTACAGAACAGTGATGCAATGCACGGAAGTATCTGTGCAGGAAACAATAAGAGCAAAAAAAATCCCAATTCCAATTGTGGTGAGAGACAAAACTGGATTCACGTCAGCTCTGGCAGGTTTGCAGGCCATTACTTCCAACAAAACAAAACTTAACATCGTGAGTGGCAGTGATGCTTCACGCCCAGATGAGCTCAATGCTGTTTATGCACATTTTGAAAGGGAGAATAAAACTACACCTCTGCAAATCCCTGAGGCATCTGGTGACCCTGTCATCTCCATCTCGGAAGCCGATATCAGAACATCTTTCAAGAGGGTGAGCTGTCGAAAGACATTGGGCCCCGATGGTGTACCTGGTAGGGCTCTGAAAACCAGCTGGTGGGTTTGTTCAAAGATATTTTTCAATCTCACATTGCTTCAGATGGAATTTCCCACATGCTTCAAAAGGGCAACAATCATACCAGTGCCCAAGAAGAGCCGGGTGAGATGACTTTTGCACAGTGGCACCCAGATCTACTGTGATGAAGTGCTTTGAGAGGTTGGTCATGGCTAGAATCAACTCCTGCCTAAGCAGGGATCTGGACCCATTGCAATTTGCCCATCACCACAACAGGCCTACAGTGGGTGCAATCTCACTGGCTCTTCACTCGGCCTTGCATCCCCTGGACAATTGCACTACCCACATCAGGCTGCTCTTTATTGCCTACAGCTCAGCTTTCAACACAATTATACCATCAGTTCTAATCAGCCTTTCTGCTTTGGGAAAGTAAATGTTTTTGAGTCTGGTGGTCCAGGTGTGGATGCTACATAGCCTCTTTCCTGATGGAAGTGGGACAAACAGTCCATGAGCAGGGTGAGAGGGACCATTCATGATGTTACTGGTGCCAGTGAAACAATGGGCAGCTTTGATTACCCATTGTAGAGCCTCCCTGTCCATCAACGTGCAATTTCCATACCAAGTAGTGCTGGAGCTTGCTAGGATGCTGTCTGCTGCACACCTCTGGAATGATGTGAGCATGGATGTGCATGGTCCTGCTCTATTCAGCAAGTGGAAACATTGATGAGCTTTCCTGATGGTGTTCTGGGACCATGAGAGGTCGAGCGAGATGTGCACTCCCAGGAGTTGGAAACTTCTTGCAGTTTCCACCACCGCGCTGCAGATGTATAGAGATGTGTGAGTGGTGCCAGTTCTCCTGAAGTTGATAACCATCTCCTTTATTTTGTTGACATTGAGGAAGAGGCTATTAGCCTGGGACCAGGCCTCGAGCTCTTCCACCTCCTCTCTGTAGGCTGTCTTATCTTTGATGAGCCCCACCATTGGCATTGTCATCAGCGAACTTGCCAATATGATTACTCAGGAAGCCAAGTCTTCACTCATTTTCATGGTGGAGGTAGACAGATACAGAGATCGAAAAGAATGTGGCATTGAATTTTCCGTCAGATCAGACTGGATATGCATTACACATATTTTGTTATTCCCCCCTCCCCCCCCCCCTGCTGTCAATGATAGAACAATATCATTGATGAGGCAGCTAAGACTGTTCGAGTTTCAAGGACAGCACAGTTGCATAGTGGTTATTGCAACACTATCGCAGCACTCGCGACCTGGGTTCAATTCCTGCCACTGTCTGTACATTCTCCCTGTGGCTGTGTGGGCTTCCTCTCATATTCCAAAGACATATGGGTTTTATTTATTTAGAAACATAGTGTGAAACAAACCCTCCGGCCCAATGAACCACTCTGCCCAGCAACCCATCTATTTAACAGAGGAGTTTGGGTCTGTGAGGAAAATGGATCAGCCATGATGAAATGATGGAGCAGATTCAATGAGGCAAAATGACTTAATTCTGCACCTATACCTTATGGTCTTATTGTCCTAATTTACAATGACCAATTAATCTGCTAATTGATTCCTCTTTCAACTGTGGGAGGAAACTGGGGAGAACATACAAACTCCTTTCAGATGGCGCCAGAATTGAATTCTGAACTCTAGCACACTGACTGTAATGGTGTCATGCTAACTGCGAAACTACTGTGGCTCCCTGTGGGTTAGTAGGTTAATTGTTTCACGTGGTTATAATTGGGCTGCGCACAGCCTCATTGGCCGGAAGGGCCTGTTACCACGGTGAATTCCTAAATAAAAATAAAATTTAGGAAGTTGCCCTTATGAACTTTTGTCATGAGACTGGGATGATTGACGTTGAACATACAAAACTGTCTTCCTTTGTGTAAGATACCACTCTAAGCATTGAGGAGTTACCTCAAATTCTCAATGATTTCAGATTTACTGTTGCAAAACAGCAAGAGAGAGGTGGAACTAGTCTATTATTTTTATTCAGAGATACATCATAGTAACAGGCCCTTCTGGCCCAACGAGCCTACATCGCCCAATTACACTCATGTGACCAATTAAACTAACTCCATCTTGGACAGTCCCAAGCCCGGCTGTGAAGTGAGGAGGGTTGGGCATGGGCTAGCAATCCCATCCTGTAAAAACCCAGTGCCGTTGAAGCATCAAAAGAAGTTCCAAAGGCATCATCCCTGGGAGCGGGAGCATACACCAAGAAAATGGGCTACACCTGGAGCTAATGTGAAAGACAGCCCTAGGACAGAGGACTCTGGCAAGCTGCCGTCGACGGCCTGTGCCCCAGAAGAGGAGATGGCCTGAAGTAAGCAATTAAAACCAATTAACCCGCTAAGCCGTACGTTTTTGTAATGTGGAAGGAAATCGAAGCACATGGGCAAGGGGAGAAAGTACAAGCTATTTGTTGTCAAATGTTCTGGTCTTGCAAATCAATCATGCAGATCAACTTATTACAACAGTGCATTGAGGTAGAACAAGTTAAAACAATAACGTAGTGCAGAATATAAAGTGTAAAAGCTACAGAGGAACTGCAGGTGCAGGTAGGCAATAAAGTGCGAAGGTATAACAAGTCTTGTCGTACTAGGGAACTATCCACCAGTCTGAACACAAGGGATAAAAGCATCCTTGAGCTTCCTGAGTCATGCTTCCAGGCTTTTGCATCTTCTGCCCGATGGAAGAGGCGAGAAGAGAGAATGTCCGGGGTAGGTGGTGTCTTTGATTATATCCTGAAGCAATGAGAAGTGTGGACATAATCTATGGACGAGAGACTGGTTTCTCTGCCGTGCTGAGTTGCGTTCACAACTCTCTGCAGTTCCTTGTGGTGTTTGGCAGACTGGTTACCATGCCAAGCCATTATGCATCCGGACTGAATGCTTTCTATGGCGCATCAATAAAAAGTGGTCAGGGCTGACAGGGACATGCTGAATTTCTTTAGTCTCCTGAGGAAATCAAGGAATTAGTAAGCATTTTTGGTTATCAGTGTCTATGTAGAGTTACTGACGCTGGGTATTTGACCATAGAAAGGTCAAAGTAAAGTAAATTTATTATCCAAATGCATATATGTCCCCATACAACACACACAAAATGCTGGTGGAACGCAGCAGGCCAGGCAGCATCTTCATCAGGGTCTCAGCCCAAAACGTCGACAGCGCTTCTCCTTATAGATGCTGCCTGGCCTGCTGCGTTCCACCAGCATTTTGAGTGTGTTGTTTGAATTTCCAGCATCTGCAGATTTCCTTGTATATGTCACCATATACTGCTTTCATTTTCAGCATTTCATTTCACGCATTGACAGTAGAACAAAGACATATAACTGAAACAATGCAAAACTACGCACAATAACTCTGCACGTAAGGGGTATAAATAGGGTAAATACAAGTGGGCTTTTTCCACTGAGGTTGGGTGAGACTAGAACCAATTGTCATGGGTTAGGGGCGAAAGGTGAAATTTTTAAATTACATGAGTGGGAACTTCTTTACTCAGAGTGGTGAGAGTGTGGAACAAATGCCTAGTGGAAGTGGGGGGTGTGGATTTGCTTTCAATATTTAAGAGAAATTTGGATAGGTACAATATTGGGAGGGGGATGCAGGTTGATGGGGCTAGACAAGTTAATAGTTTGGCACCGACTTGATGGGCTGAAAGGCATTTTACTGTGCTGTGGTGTTCAATTATTCTTTTAACAAATACCAACGTGCATTGTTCGAAGAGGTAGGTTGGAAAGCGGAACAATGAAGTTAGAGTTGAGGATTATAGTTTTCCCTCTTTCTGGCTAAATGCATATCCAACAACTCTCAATCTCAAGCTCTCTGGTACAATTGGGGAATTGCAATCAGATCAGACCGAGTTTCCCAGAACTGCACAGAAAGAAAACATCTGATGCATTCATGAAACATTGAACTTTGAACCTCGGCTGGACCTTGCAGCAATCAGTAACAGGATGGTAAGACTTTGCCCTGGAACTCGGGGTCAGGGCGCAATGTCTGCAACTCAGTCAGGATAGACTTTGCTCATAGAAACTCGATTATTAACTCATGTGGCCAAACAACATCTACAGTTTGAGCACATGGAGCAAACGCACAATCTGTCTGCACTTCTCACAATGTAAGAAAACGAGACAACTGAAAATAGGAACTGAAAACACGTAAATTAATAGACGAATGACCATGAACTAGTTTAAGCTTAGAGTGTTAATATCTAACATAGAATGGGGTTCAGCACAGAATGCACAGAGCTAAGCCTCCTTTGTATTCTTCCTACAGACACACCCAGAGTAAATAGAGCACAGGCTGCATACTGAGAAAACCTCCCTCTGTAGAATAAGAATCATAGAACTCTACAGCACAGAAACAGGCCCTTCAGCCCATCTAGTCCATGCCGAACTCAGTCCCTTAAATGCTGAAATCAAACCAGGTTCCACTACTACTTCTGCTAGCAGCTTGTTCCACACTCTCACCACCACTACACCCACAATCTTGGTGTCATCTGCAAACCTGCACGTTTACCACGTTATCATCCAGATCGTTGTTATAGACGACAAAGAATTAGGATTTCAGGTTGTATACTGTACACATTCTCAGATGTTAAATTGAACCATTGAACAACAGCGGACCCCCACACCACTAGTCTTAGGCTTTCAGTCAGACAGTCATCTACGACCATTCTCTGGTTTGCCCCACAAAGCTAATGTCTAATCCAATATACTCCCTCATTTTCAATGCCAAGCGACTGAACCTTCTTGACGAACCTCCCATGCAGGGCTTGTCAAAGGCCTTGCTAATGTCCATGTAGACAAAATCCTCTGCCTTTACTGGTAACTTCCTCGAAAAATTCTATAAGATTGGTTAAACACGACGTACCATGTTGCCTGTCCCTAATCAGTCCCTGTATTTTCCTATCAACTCCTCCCAGAAAAGGGGGAGTGCAGGTTAGACAGTAAAAGCTCTCTTCACACTGCTCCGATAATGTATTTCACTTTCCGCCTCCCACGGTGATTATTTTTCCATGCCAGTCAGCTGTCTGTGTGAGATTGCCCATTAACTAAAGTCCAAATTGGAGTTTATTGTCAGAAGCCCTAGTGCAGGTATACACAGGTATAACAAAAAACTTAATTGCAACATCGCAGAGCATCAGATTCACAAGAAAAGTATAAACTAAATATAAATTAAACACGATTTTTACAAGAAGGAACACAATTTGAACAATAAAAAGTTTGTTTTAGTGTAAAGTGGTTGTAATGTTTCTGTACTGAGGTAGTGATAAGGGTTGTGCTGGTTGGTTCAAGAACTGAACAGTTGAAGAGAAGTAGCAGTTTTCTTGAACCTGGTGATTGTGAGTCTTCAGGATTCTGCACCTCTTGACCGACGGCAGCTGTGAGAAGATGGCGCAGCCTGGGTGGCGGGGATCTTTGCTGTCTTCTTGATGCAATGCCTTATCAGAGTCCGCGTCTTTGGTGTTTATGTGTTGGCTATCTAGGACTGGCAGGATGGAGTTAAACTTCCTTTCAGTTCTGGACTACACAGTAGGTGACACAGCCTTCCAGCTGGTGAGATTGCTGGAAGGTGAGAGTGGGGCTGAGGAAGGAAAAAATCTGACCCTGTTGCACTTACCATCTTCAGTTTATTCCTTAGTTTGCAGGACATCCTCAAGGAGCGGTGCTTCAGAAAAGTGGCATCCATCGTTAATCAGAATCAGGTTTATTATCACTGGCATGTGTCATGACATTTGTGAACTTAGCAGCAGCAGTTCATTACAATACATAAAATAGAAGAGAAGAAAAAAATAATAATAGTAAATAAATAAGTAAATCAATTTCAGCATATGTAGATTGAATTGATTAAAATTGTGCAAAATCAGGAATAATACATATTTAAAAAGTGAGGTAGTGCTCATGAGCTAAAAGTCCATTCAGAAATCGGATGGCAGAGGGGAAGAAGCTATTCCTGAATCACTGAGTGTGTGCCTTCAGACTTCTGTACCTCCTCCCTGATGGCAGAGGGGAAGAAGCTGTTCCTGAATCGCTGAGTGTGTGTCTTCAGGCTTCTGTACCTCCTACCTGATGGTAACAGTGAGAAAAGGGCATGCCCTGGGTGCCGGAGGTTTTTAATAATGGCCACTGCCTTTCCGAGACACCGCTCCTTGAAGATGTCCTGGGTACTTTGTAGACTGGTACCCAAGATGGAGCTGACTAAATTTACAACCCACTGCAGCTTCTTTTGGTCCTGTGCATTAGCCCCTCGATGCCAGCCAGTGATGCAGCCTGTCAGAATGTTCTTCATGGTACAACTACAGATGTTTTTGAGTGTACTTGTTGACATACAAAATTTCTTCAAACTCCTAATGTAGTATACCCACTGTCTTGCCTTCTTTATAACTGCATCGATATATTGGGACCAGGTTAGGTCCTCAGATGTCTTTACACCCAGGAACTTGAAGCTGCTCATTCTCTCCATTTCTGATCCCTCTATGAGGATTGGTATATGTTCCTTCATCTTACCCTTCCGGAAGTCCACAATCAGCTCTTTCATCTTACTGATATTGAGTGCCAGGTTGTTGCTACGGCACCACTCTACTAGGTGCCATATCTCACTCCTGTACACCCTCTCGTCACCACCTGAGATTCTACCAACAATGGTTGTATCATCAGCAAATTTATAGATGGTATTTGAGCTATGCCTAGCCACATAGTCATGGGTATAGCGAGAGTATAGCAGTGGGCTAAGCACACACCCCTGAGGTGCGCCAGTGTTGATCGTCAGCGAGGAGGAGATGTTATCACCAATCCACACAGATTGTGGTCTTCCAGTTAGGAAGTCAAAAATCCAATTGCAGAAGGAGGGACAGAGGCCCAGGTTCTGCAACTTCTCAATCAGGATTGTGAGAATAACGGTATTAAATGCTAAGCTATAGGTGATGAACAGCATCCTGACATAGGTGTTTGTATTGTCCAGGTGGTCTAAGGTCATGTGAAGAGCCATTGAGATTGCATCAGCCGTTGACCTATTGTGGCAATAGGCAAATTGCAATGGGTCCAAGTCCCATGATGAGGCAAGAATTCAGTCCAGTTATAACCAACCTCTCAAAGCATTTCATCACTGTAGATGTGAGCGCTACCAGGCGATAGTTATTAAGGCTGCTTACATTATTCTTCTTAGGCACTGGTATAATTGTTGCCTTTTTGAAGTGTGGGAACTTCCGCCCTTAGCAGTGAGAGGTTGAAAATGTCCTTGAATACTCCCACTAGTTGGTTGACACAAGTTTTCAGAGCCTTACCAGGTACTCCATCAGGACCTTCTAACTTGCAAGGGTTCACTCTCTTTAAAGACAGCCCAAATTCCGCCTCCGAGACAGAGATCACAGGGTCATCAGGTGCAGCAGAGATTTTCATAGCTGTAGTTGTGTTCTCCCTTTCAAAGCAGGCATAGAAGGCATTGAGTTCATCTGGTAGTGAAGCATCGCTGTCGTTCATGCTATTGGGTTTCGCTTTAAAGGAAGTAATGCCTTGCAAACCCCGCCAGAGTTGTCATACATCCAATGTCACATTCAACCTCATTCAAAATTATCTCTTCGCCCTTGAAGTAGCCCTTTGCAAATCATACCTGGTTTTCTGGTACAGGCCTGGGTCGTCAAACTTGAATGTCACAGATCTAGCCTTCAGTAGACAACTTACCTCCTGGTCCATTCACAGCTTTTGGTTTGGGAATGCACAGTAAATCTTTGTAGACACACACTCATCCACACAGGTTTTAATGAAGTTGTTAACATCTGCAGCATACTCATCCAGATTCGAAGATCAATCCCTGAATACAGTCCAGTCCACTGACTCAAAGCAGTCCTGTAGGCTCTCCTGTGCTTCCCTTGTCCATACCTTCTAGGTCCTCACTACTATAGTCTCTGCCTATAGAAATACAGCCAGGTGATCAGACTACCTGAAATGAGGGAGTGATATAGCACGGTAGGCATTCTTGATGGTGGTGTAACAGTGGCCCAGTATGTTGTTTCCTCTGATATTGCAAGTGATCTGTTGATGGTAATTGCTTAGTGATTTTTTCAGACTGGCCTGGTTAAAACCCCCCAAAATGATGGTGAAGGCACTAGGGTGTGTTGTTTTGTGCATGTTGATCCCATTGCTCAAATCATCTAAAGCCTGATTGACATTGACCCCCACCGCCCAGGACATGTTCTCTTCTCATTGCCACCATCAGGAAGGAAGTACAGAAGTCTGAAGCCACACACTCAGTGATTCAGGAATAGCTTCTTCACCTTCGCCATTTAATTTCTGAAAGGACATTGAACCCATGAACACTACCTCACTACTTTTTTATTTCCTATTTTTGCACTACTTATTAAATTTAACTTCCCACCTAGATTCTTTTTACACAGAGTTGGTGCCTGAAGTGCACTGCCAGGGGTAGTGGTAGAGACTGATCACCATCAAGACATTCAAGCGATTCTTAGGCATATGAACATAGGAGAAGTGAGGGTTATGGGCTATGTACGAGGGAAGGGTTAGCGGTTAGCATGATGCTATTACAGCTCGGGGTGTCAGAGTTCGGAGTTTAATTTTGGCACCATCTGTAAGGAGTTGAGCACTCTCCCTGTGATTGCATGGGTTACCTCTGCATGCTCCAGATTCCTCCCACAGTCCAAAGATGTACTGGTTAGTAGGTTAATTGGTCATGCTAAATTGTCCTTCTCCAAAAAGACCACAACCTTGCCGTAGTGTTTGGAGGTTTGCGTGCCTCAATGACCCAGAGAGCTATGATGGCTGGAGTCAGGGCTTTCTGCTTTGGCTCTTGGTTGGGTCACGCATGCCAAACAGGTTAAAAGGTAGAGGCCAGACTAAGGGTGGTAGACCAGTCCTCTGGTTCTGGGATTCAACTCAGGGCTAACAACCCTGACTGGTCAAAAAAAAGTTACAGAAACAGTCATGAAGAATCCTTCTACATCTGTATGCGACAGTATTCCTGAGTCTCCACCCAGACTGAGTAGTGAAAAGCGAGAGGAAGCTACTGACATGATGAAGGAAGCTCTGAACACCACCGGAGATGGAGGACCTTCACTGCTGCCCTAAATGCCAGTGGCATAATAGGCAGTGGGTAAGTAAGTAAATTTGTCCAGTGATTAGTTTAGGGTTAAATAGGTGAGTTGCTAGACAGTGTGATTCATTAGGCTGGAAGGACCTGTTCCATGCAGTGTCTCAAAATAAAATAAATCATAAAATAAAATATATGTCGGCACAATATCACAGGTTGAAGGGACCTTACTGTGCTGTAGTGTTCTGTGGTCTATGTTCTATTTAAAGCAAATGAGCAGTGTCAAGTGGGTTATATCAAGACTCCAGGGGCAGCATGATCCTACTAGAGTAAGGGTAGACATACCAAATTCAGGGAAGCTGCTGATGATAGGTATTGAGGCTCTGACAAGGAATGAGATGGAATTATGTCCTAAAGAAGGGTCTCGGCCGGAAACATCAACTGTACATTTTTCCATAGACGCTGCCTAGCATTTTGGGTGTGTTGAAAAGGTTAATAGATGGATTTGGCAGGCATTTCAAGAGGATCTTCAGTAATACTAAGAGTAAAAGGGTGACTAAGCAGTGACTGGCATCAGCACTAGGCTTTGCAGTCAATGGTCCCAAGTTCGAGTCCGCTTTACATCCGTACTGAGTTGAGCATTGAGCAAGCAACTCAGCCTCATCAAAAAACAGTCAAGTGCTACAGAAATGGCAAAAAATGCTGCTAAATGCTGAAAACGAACAACAATACTAACATTACTGGAGCAAAAGGTATACATTGCCATTTGTCTTCTTCAGCCAAAGGGTGGTGAATTTGTGGAATGTATTACCACAGGCAGCTGTGGAGACCAGGTCGTTGGGTGTATTTAAGGCAAGCTTGATAGGTTCTTGATTGGACATGGCATCAAAGGTTATGGGGAGAAGGCCAAGGAGTGGGGCTGAGGAGGGAAAAAAGGATCAGCCATGATGAAATGGTGGAGCAAACTCGATGAGCCAAATGGCCTAATTCTGCTCCTATGTTTTATGGTCTTCTGGACCAGGCCCTCTTAAAGACCATCAGGGCTATCTATGAGTAAAATAGCCAAGATTTTTAATGTCTCTGTCTGCTTGGTGTCCAGTAGGGAGAATATCATGGATGCCAAAGAAATTAGTGTAATAGATAGTATATTAAGTTGGGCAAATAAGGTCATAGAGTTATACAATACTACCGAACAGTAACAGGCCTATCAGGCCCATCTAGTGCATGCTAACCTATTAACTTGACTAGTTCCATTGACTTGCACATGGACCATACCCCTCCATATCCCTCCCATCAGTCCGTTATCTAAGTTTTTTTCTGAAATGTTGAAATTGAATCTGCATATGTCACTTCTGCTGGCAGCTCATTCCGCACTCTCACAGAGGTTCCCAACTTTTTTTACGCCAAGGACCAATACCACAAAGCAAGGGGTCCATGGACCTCAGGTTAGGAATCACTGGTAGTGAAGAAGTACTCTCTTAAGTTCTCCTTAAACAGTTCACCTTTCATCCCGAGCAAGTTGGGCATGACCAAATGCAGTTCTGGACCTCGTGAGAGGCCAGGGAAGAAATTGCAAAGGCCCTTGTGGAGATAATTGTTTCATCAATAGCCACTGGTGAAGTTCCAGAAGATTGGAGATTGGCTGATACTCCATTGTTTAAGAAGTGTAAGCAAGGACGGGCCAGGGAACTATAGGCCAATGAGCCTGTCTTCAGTTGAAAGAGTTTGAGGGACAAGATCTACCATCACTTAGATGGTCAGGGCCTGATCAGGAATAGTCATCATGGTTTTGTGTTGGGGAGGTCAGGTCTGATGTCTCCTTTAGAGTTTTTTTGAATAGATTACCAAGGGGGTAGATCAGAAACAGAATCAGGTTTATTATCACTATATATGGTGTGAAGTCCATTGTTTCACAACAGGGCAGCAGATGTTATCCCTTTGGACTTTAAGTATGGCCTTTGACAAGGTCCCGCATAGCAGGCTGATTTGGAAGGTTAGGTCACATGGGATTCGGGGGAGCTGCCGAGGTGGATTCAAAATTGGCTCAATGATAGGAAGCAGAGGGTGAAAGGTGAAGGTTGGTTCTCTGACTAGAGGCCTGTGACCCATGAGGTGCCCCAGTTAGATATGTACTAACAGAAAAAAAAAACTGAATAGAGATTTACAAATTCTGTGCTTGCCCAAGCCTGTTCTCACCTCAGTGAGTTGAGCCAAAGCCTGACCACTCTAATAATGTCCACTCATACAATGGCCACTCAGCTTACACCTCACTTCTTTTTATTGACCCCTGCTGAATGCCTAGTAGATCGCTATGATTACAGCCTACTGAAAAGTCCCAAAAGGTCACAGGCTCTTTTTAGACTTCACATTGCATCACCAGCAAACGACCGCTCATGCTGATTTCAGCCCGTGAAAAGTTCCAACGCTCCTTTTAAACCTTGCGCTGCATTACCAGTGAACGACCTCTCATGATGATTTCAGCCACTGAAAAGTCCCGAAAGGCCCCAAACTCTCTTTTTATATATCATGCCCCTAACCAACCAGGTCCAATACAGAGCTAAGCTCACTGAAGACTGGCGTCTAACCAGGCTGCCTGCTCCGACACAGTTAGTCGACGTTTCTTCTTGCCTGGTTGCACTTCACCACCCCCACCCCCCACACCATGCAACCTTCCCGTGGGAGTAGAGCTAATCATCAGAACTGATGGTAAACTATTTAACCTACGATGCTTGCATTCCTGAACCAAGGTCACCCTGACCTCAGTAACTGAGCTGCTGTGGGCAGATAGCTTGCATTATGCATGTTCAGAGTCTGTGCTTCACGTGATTAGAGTTTAGCTTTACTTGTCATATGTACATCGAAACAAACACTTTGGGATCTATGCAAAGACTGAGGATGTGCTGGGGGGAGCCCACCAGTGCCGCCATGCTTCTGGTATCAACATAAAGCGCTCACAACTTACTAACTCCGACCGTACAGCTTTGGAACGTGAGGGGAAACCAGAGCACCCAGGGCAGACCCATGCAGTGCCAGGGAGAACATATAATCTCCTTATAGACAGCCGCAGAACTGAACCCTGATAAGTTATCATTGACGCTATGCTTCGGTGTCGTGTAGTAAATAATAAATAATTATTAACTCGCTCATTGAAATTTAAGAGAAGATGGAACTTGCGTTCATCATCTGTGAGGTAAAGATCTTCCGCCAGCCTGTTCCCACTGCACTACATGGACTTCCAATGATAAGGTGCATGGTTAAAGCCCAGAAGTAGTGAAACATGCCTCATGTCTAAGGAGTTCGCTCTCTGCAGAAGCAGACATCAGTGATAAAAATTACTTTTATCGTTCAAGAGGTAGTACCTCAAGTAATGTTAGCCATCATTGAGGACTATCATCACCTGGGATGTGCCACCTTCAGAAACAGGATCAGAATCAGTTTTATTATCTCTTACATATGCCTGGAAATTTGTTCTTTTGAGGCAGCAGTACTGTGCAACCTGCAAGGGCACAACAACCTGGTCGTGGTTTGGAGGCTTGAGTGCCTCAATAACCTGGAGAACAATATCAGCTGGATTCAGGGCTTTATGCTTTGGCTGTTGTTAGGGTCACCCATGCCAAAGGGTAGTGCCTAGACTAGGAGAAGTCTTCGCTGGTCCTCCAGGTTTGGGGGTTCAGCTCAGGGCTAAGAACCCTGACTCGTAAAACAAAATTATTATGGAAACAGCAATGAATAATTCTTCTGCATCTGAGTGTGACGGTATTCCTGAGCCTCCACCCAGGACTTGCATGACTGAGAGTAGTGAAAACCGAGAGGAGGCCACTGACACGCTGAAGGAAGCCCTGAACACCGCCAGAGATGGAGGACCTTCACTGCTGCCCGAAACGCCAGCGGTGTAGTGGGCAGTAAGTAAGTGCAGTGCAAGGCATAAAAGTTAATATAAATTACAATGAGAATATGTATGAAATAAATAGATTAAAATAGTGTAAAAAAGAGAGCAGAATAACGTGGAAGTGTTCATATGTTTGTGAACTATTCAGAAATCTGATAGTGGGAGAGGAGAGGAAAAAGCTGTCCCTAAAATGTTGGCGTGTGTGTGTGTATTCTGTCTCTTGTGTCTCCTTCCTGATGGTAGGAATTGAAAGAGGGCTTCTCTTGCTCCGTCCTAGAGTCATCACCTTTTGACGATGTCCTCAACGATGGGGAGGCTAGAGCCTGTGCCTGGAGCTGGCTGAGTTTACAACTTTCTGCAGGTCTTTCCGATCCTGTCCAGCGGCCCCTCCATACCAGATGGCGATGCAACCAGTCGGAATGCTCTCCATGGTCCCTGTGTAGAAATTTCCTCAAGCCTTTGACATTATGAAATATAGCCACTGATGTACCTTCCCCCAGTTGTATCAGTATGTTGGGCCCAGGATAGACCTTCAGAGATGTCGACACCCAGGAACTTTAAGCTGCTCACCCTTTCCTCTGCTGACCCCTCGATGAGAACTGCTGTGCATTCTTCTCATTGCTATCATCAGGGTGGAGGTATAAGAGTTTCATATTAGCTATTTCTGCCATGGGAACAAGTCTTTGGCTGAACATTCTATCCATATCTCTTAACACCTATCAATCCGCCTCTTTTCCACCTTTGGATAATTGAGGGAAAAGGGTCTTGGAAAGTTAGGGCTGAAACTAAAACCATGCCTTACCAGGCAGCAGTAATTTTTATGCTATTGTCTGCCCCTGAGATTTGGACAAACTACAGCATGCACTCAATCAATACCACCAATGGTATCTCTACAAAGTTCACCAAACCGTCTGGAAAGTCAAGAAGTTTAATACCAGCGTTACCTCCCAGTGCAACATCTACAGCAATGAGGCCCTAAATACACCCTCTTGCCTCTGCTGGGCAAAGTATGTCCGAAATCAGACTCTAGAAATAGATACTCGATCCCAAGTTCGGTCACATGTGTTGTGAAATTTTTTCCCACCAGCCAGTAGAACTAACTTTTCTGCCCCTATCTTATCTAGGTCTTTCATAATGTTACACAATTCTATATGATCCTTTCTCATTCTGCTGAATTCCAGTGTATCATCACAAGTATCTCAATCCTCCTCTAGGCTAATACTTCCATCTCCAGAATCAACCTGGTGAACCTCCCCCACACTGCCTCTAAAAACCTTTGGGACTATTCCGGCTGCTCCGGGGATTCAGGTCAATGGACTCGATTTGATTCGGAATGTTGCTGCTTGCTTCTGTTGTTTGCATGATTTGTGCTTTTTTTTCTCTTTTGCTGTGCACTGGGTGTTGGTCTTTCTTTTTTTAAAATTGGGTTCTCTCAGGTTTCTTGCTTTGCGGCTGCCTGTAAGCAGACAAATCTCAAGGATGTATAATTTACACATAATTTGATAATAAGTGTACTTTGAATCTTCTTTGAATCTTTCCTCAGGTAGTGAGACCAGAACTGCACGCAGATGTGTTCAAAGTCACATTGAAGAGACACAACATTCCTACTCACTTCTGGGAATCTCTGGGCCCCTAAATGCTCAAAGGGGAAGAACATTTGGGAATGCATTGATGTATGAATGTTGGGAATTAAACGGCAGAAAGGATTGTGCCATCTCACACACCTGTCCTTCTGGCACCTCTGTGGAAGACTCCGCCATGTTGCCTCAGAACCCAGATAACTGGTTTGGATGTGAATCATCCTTGAAGTGGCTTCTAGGGAAGTTAAGCCAAAGGTATTGTGGGATTTATTGCTGAAGTCTTGTTAGTTGGTTACCTCAGGTTGTTATAGCCGGGGGTGGTAATGGGGACAAGCTCTCACTGCCTATTAAATGCTCCCAAAGGCATGCACCTTAAATTTCCCTTGACAACCAATTCCAGCTCCTGGCCTTCATGCGTAGCTTAGCTACTAAGCCCGGTGGAACCGCTTCTACTAAGAAGAGAAGGGGGGAAGTTGGATTACTGCTGCTCTAAAACCTGTCGCTTCAAGCAGATGGGGCTCATCAGCCATGGTTGGCAGATTATCTAGGAGAAGGAAAACTCTGATCTCAAACCTCTGCTGCCTTGCAGCGATACCCACTCATGGGGAAGGCTTCAGGAGCAAACACCAGAGGAAAAATCCACAGCTGAAGTCCCAAGGGCAGTCCTACGTTGACTTCAATGCTGCCTGGCAACTCCTGCAATGCTGCTGGTACCGAACTGTATCGGTCTCTGCCATTCTTTTGGGTTCATCAAATTCGTGGAGGGGGGAGCTTGCTACATGGGCAACAGCTTGCCCTCCATATCGTACAGCCCAGGCTTACATTTCTAGCCAGCTAGGATGCAACATCCGTGGTCGACCCTGACTGATGGAGACCTCACTCACTTGTTAGTTACACATCCTGTCAATGCTTGCCATGTACTTACAAAGCTGTCAACAGAGCATAGATGGCAGAGAAAGCGACAGGACAATCATCAGAAATGGGAGTTCTGACTGATTTTCCCTGCCTCCTTCAATAAACTGGGAAGAGGAGGGTATAAAGAACCAAGGCCGAATTGTGCTCCCGATCCTTTATCCCTTTGGATCCCTTATCCCTTATCTGCTAAAAGCCCTTTTCCAAAGCAAAACTAACCCAGACCACAGAATAAACCATGGACAGCCTGCTAATCCCAAGCAAATAAAGTGGACAGAGAAGTCTGTTTCAGATAGGTTGTCAGGGTCAAGCTAATTAACTGCTCAGGCTTTGGCAGTTGCAAGGCCCAGACCCAGGGTTACTGAAGTTCACAGAGAGCCTTTGACATTCAGCTCCTTCACTTACTCATTAACACATCAGCAGGCAATCGGTGGCTATTTAAAAGGCTGGCAGCTATGGAGAAAACAAAAGATAGACTCAGAGACTAATATGTCGTTGCCCTTTGGGTCACCTCAAGATTAAAAGAAAGAGATTCATTTTAAATTAAGGTTTTGTTAAAAGCACCATTGAGCTGCAGACTGAAGCTTTGATTAAAATCACACAGCACCAATTATTTCTGAAGGCAAAATTTCTACGATAAAATATGTGGAAATATATGGTCTAGTGATGAGCTAGAAAAAAATACTGCTTTCTGGATAAGAGGGTATCCTAAAACATCAGGCACCAAAAGAACTTTGCGAATGTAGTGACTGTCATAAAGCAGGAAACGCTGACATAGAACGTACTGTACAATATAGCTCCAGACAGAACTTTTGGCCCACAATGTGCTGATCTTGATGCCAATTTACACTAAATATGCTTCATCATAAATATGATAGGTATATCATCCATATCCTTCCATACCCTTCATATTCATGTGCCTATCATGTGGGGCAGCATGGAAGTGTAGTGGTTAGCCCAATGCTTTACAGTACCAGTGACCCAGGTTCAATTCCCACCTCTGTCTGTAAGGAGTTTTGTATGTTCTCCTTGTGTATGCGTGGGTTTCCGCCAGGTGCTCTGGTTTCCTCCCATAGTCCAAAGATGTACTGGTTGGTATGTCCCTCATGCACAGAGGTATGCACAGAGGTAGTAGAAAGAAAAAAAATAATGTGCATTTTGTTACAGTTACAGAGAACACACAGTGCAGATAGACAAATAAAATACAATGTAGGAGACTGAGGGGAGATTTGATAGAGGGATACAGAATTATGAGGGGTATAGATAGGGTAAATGCAAACTGGATTTTTCAACTGAGGTCAGGTGAGACAACAATCAGAGGTCATGGGAGGTGAAAAGTTTAAGGGGAATGTGAGAGGAAACTTCTTCACTCAGATGGTCGTGAGAATTCTGGAACGACTGCCAGAATTTTTTAACATTTAAGAGACGTTCATATGGGTACATGGATGGGGAAGGGTATGGAGGGATCTGGTCCAGGTGCAGGCTGATGGGATTAGTCAGATTAAATGGTTCAGCTTGGACTAGATGGGCAGAAGGGCCTGTTTCTGTGCTGTACTTTTCTATGACTCTGTGACTATGACAAGATATGGTATGTTGAGAGATCAAGAGCTCACCCTTATAATATGAGATCCATCTAAGAATCTTGTAAGAGCTGGACAGAAGCTGTTCTGAACTTGGTGGTACACCATCTCAAGCTTTTGTATCTTCTGCATGATGAGAAGAGAGAGTGATTGGAGTGGGCGGGGCCATTGATTACTTTGGCTGCTTTGCTGATGCAGCAAGAAGAGTAGACAGAGCCCATAGAGTGGAGGCTGGTGGGTTTTGCTCTATGAGATAGCGACATGAATAGCCCGTGTCACAAGGACCTGAAGATGCCTTTAAAGATCCATTCCAGCCACCTCCCATTTCCTGGGAATCCCTTAATCTGATAGGGCTTGAATTAGTGCGGCTCCTGGGGAAACTGCTGACTGTGTGATTCTCCAAATGCCAATGGTTGCTGTCAGTCTGAACGTCATCAGGCTGCCACTGAAGAGATATTTGACACAAGACTCGGTCATTGAAACCATCAGCGTGTAGTCAGTTCACCACCTGCTCGCAACATCTTCCATGGTCTCTCTTCGATGAGTCCCTGAAACCAATACTGTCAACACCTCTCCAACTCCTCCTTCCCTAATCGTTTTATTAAGACAACAAGACTACAAAATGTAGGAGAAAATCAGGCCATTTGGTCCATCGAGTCTTCACCACCATTTCATTATGGTGATTTATTATCACCGTCAATCCATTTTCCTGTCTTCGCTCTGTACCCTTTGATATCCTGAATAATAAAGAACCTAACAACCTTCACTTTAAATATATTCTATGATTTGGCCTCTGCTGCTGTCTATAGCAATGAATTCCACAGATTCACTACCCTCTGGTGAAAGAAATTCTTCCCCATCTGTGTTCTAAATGGACAAATCATCCCTTAAACACTTAACGATGATAGTTGTTAAGGCAGCTCTCCACCAACACTGGTATGATAGTTGCACTTTTGAAGAAGGTGGGAACTTCTGATTGAAAGTCTTTCAACACACCCGCAAGCTGGTTGGCACAGGTTTTCAGAGCCCTGCCAGGTATATCATTAGGGTCTGTTCCTTTGTGAGGGTTCACCCTCTTGAGAGACAGCCTGATATTGGCCTCTGAGACAAAGAGTTGGTGCTGCAGGGATCTTCATAGCTGTAGTTTTATTCTCCCTTTCAAAGTGTGCATTAAAAGTTGTTAAACTTTTCTGGGAGTGAAGTATCACTGCCATTCATGACATTAGGTTTTACTTCGTAGGAAGTAATAGCTTGCAAACCCTGCCAGAGTTGACGTGCATCTGATTCCATCTCTAACCTCAATCAGAATTGTTTCTCTGTTCTTGAGATAGCACTCTGTAAGTTGTACCTGACCTTCTTCTATAGTCCTGGATCACCGGACATGAATGCCACAGATCTAGCCCTTGGCAGACCACGAATCTCCTGGTTCATCCATTGCTTTCGATTTGGGTATGTACGGTATGATCTCATAGGCACACACCCATCCACATAGGTTTTAATGAAGACCACAGCTGTCTTCATTCAACTCAAAGATAAATCTCTGAATATTGTCATATCAAAGAGAATCTTAAATGTGCCTCTACCGTCACTCAGTGCAATGCACCCACCACCCTCTGAGTTAAAAGAAATCCCTTTACTCTGAGAAGCAAGACTTTGTAGCTACCAGTTGAGGGTCCCAAAATTGTGTAGAAATGGAGATCAAAAAGAAATGCTGGAAGTATGAAGTAATGGGGTCTGTTATCCACTCCTATTCCTATATATCTTCTGATTAAATCCATAGATCGCTCAAAGTTGTTGTGCAGGTTGGTAGAGTGGTAAGAAGGCATATGGTGTGTTAGTCAGGGGCTGAGTTCAAGAGCTGTAATGTTGCTGCTCCATGAAACTCTGGTTAGACCATGTTTGGAACATTGTGTTCAGTTCTGATTGCGTGATTATATGAAAGATGTGGATTGGAGAGCATGTCTTATGAGGAAAGATTGCATGAGCAACAAAGGATGAAAGAAGTAGATTTGATAGAGGTATGTCATTGTGAGAGGCAGAGATAGAATGAACACAAATACCCTTTTTCCAGGATGGCAATGGTCAAAAGCAAAGGACAGCAGTTTAAGGTGAGTGGAGGAAAGTATAGCAGGGATAAAAGAGATGATTTTTTTTACACATAGAGTGGTGGAACACACTATTGGGGCTAGTGTTAGAGACTGATACAATAAAGACATTTAAGAGACATTTAGATGGGCACATGGATCTAAGAAAAATGGAGAATTATGTCATAGGGAAGAGTTTGATAAATTCTGGAGTAGGTTTATATAGGTTGGTAAAATATTGTGGGCTGAAGGGCTTGTACTGTGCTGTACTGCTCTATGTTCATAAATCAAAGCATTGAGTACAGGAGATGAGACGTTATGTTGAAGTCATATAAGACACTGGTGTGGCCTAATTTGAGGTACTGTCTGCAGTTTTGGTCATCCACCTACAGGAAAGATATAAATAAGTTTGGAAGTCTGATTTAGCAGTATTTCAGTGGAGTAAGGGAAATTACAGTGGTATGAGAGAGGAGTTGGCCAAAGTAAATTGGAAGGAGCTGCTGGCAGGGATGTCAGCAGAGCAGCAATGGCGTGCGTTTCTAGGAAAAATGAGGAAGGTGCAGGACATGTGTATTCCAAAAATGAAGAAACACTCAAAAGGTAAAACAGTACAACCGTGGCTAACAAGGAAAATCAAAGCTATTGTAAAAGCAAAAGAAAGGGTGTACAACAAAACAAAAATTAGTGGGAAGATAGAGGATTGGGAAGTTTTTAAAAACCTACAGAGAGCAACTAAACAAATCATTAGAAGGGAAAAGATGAAATATGAAAGCAAGCTAGTAAGTAATATCGAAGAGAATAGTAAAAGTTTTTTCCAAGTATGTTAAAAATAAAAGAGAAATGAGAGGGGGTATAGGACTGCTAGAAAATGAGGCAGGGGAAATAATAATGGGGGACAAGGAGATGGCTGATGAACTAATTGAGTATTTTGCGTCAGTTTTCACTGTGGAAGACACTAGCAGTGTGCTTGATGTTGCAGTGTGTTAAGGAAGAGAAGTGAGTGCAGTTACTGTTACAAGGGAGAAGGTGCTCAAAAAGCTGAAAGACCTAAAGGTACAAAAGTCATCCAGACCAGATGAACTGCACCCTCAGGTTCTGAAAGAGGTAGCAGTAGAGATTGTGGAGGCATTAGAAATGATCTTTCAAAAATCATTGAACTCTGGCATAGTCCCAGAGGACTGGAAAATTGCAAATGTCACTCCACTCTTTAAGACAGGAGGAAGGCAGCAGAAAGGAAATTATAGACCAGTTAGCCTGACTTCAGTGGTTGGGAAGATGTTGGAGTCAATTGTTAAGGATGAGGTAATGGAATACTTGGTGACACAGGACAAGATAGGACAAAGTCAGTATGGTTTCCTTCAGGGAAAATCCTGCCTGATTAACCTGTTGGAATTATTTCAGGAGATTACAAGTAGGATAGATAAAGGGGATGCAGTGGATGTTGTATATTGGAACTTCCAAAAGGCCTTTGACAAGGTGCCACACATGAGTCTGCTTACCAAGTTAAGAATCCAAGGTATTACAGGAAAGTTACTGGCATGGTTAGAGCATTGGCTGATTGGTAGGAGGCAGTGAGCGGGAATAGAAGGATCCTTTTCTCGTTGGCTGCCAGTAGTGGTGTGCCACAGGGGTTGGTGTTGGGACCACTTATTTTATGCTGTATATAAACAATTTAGATGATGGAATAGATGGCTTTGTTGGCAAGTTTGCAGAAGATACGAAAATTGATGGAGGGGCAGGTAGTGTTGAGGAAACAGGTAGGATGCAGAAGGACTGAGACAGATTAGGAGAATGGGCAAGAAAGTGGCCAGTGAAATACAATGTTGGAAAATGCATGGTCATGAACTTTAAACACAAAGTACACTGCAGATGCTGTGGTCAAATCAACACGTACAAACAAGCTGGAGGAACTCAGCAGGTCAGGCAGCATGAAGTGAACAGTCAACGGATGCTGCCCGACCTGCTGAGTTCCTCCAGCTTGTTCGTACGTGGTCATGCACTTTGATAGTAGAAATTAATGTGCAGACTATTTTCTAAACAGGGAGAAAATCCAAAAATCTGAGATGCAAAGGGACTTGGGAGTCCTTGTACAGAACACCCTAAAGGTTAACTTGCAGGTCGAGTCGGTGGTGAGGGAGTCAAATGCAATGTTATCATTCATTTCAGGAGGTCTGGAATACAAGAGCAGGGATGTGATGCTGAGGCTTTATGAGGCACTGGTGAGGCCTCACCTTGAGTATTGTGAAGAGTTTTGGGCCCCTCATCTTAAAAAATATGTGCTGGCATTGGAGAGGGTCCAGAGGAAGCTCACAAGGATGATTCCAGGAATGAAAGGGTTATCATACATTGAACGTTTGATGACTCTGTACTTGCTGGAATTCAGAAGGTTGAAGGAGGATCTCATTGAAACCTTTTGAATGTTGAAAGGCCTAGACAGAGTAGATGTGGAAAGGATGTTTCCCATGGTGGGAGAGTCTAGGACAAGAGGGCACAGTCTCAGGATAGAGGGGGGCACTTTCAAAACAGAGATGCAAAGAAATTTCTTTAGCCAAAAGGAGGTGAGTTTGTGGAATTTGTTGCCACATGCAGCTGTGGAGGCCAGGCAGTAGGGTGTATTTGAGGCAGAGATTGATAGGTTCTTGATTGGACATGGCATCAAAGATTATAGGGAGAAGGCCAGGAACTGGGGTTGAGGAGAAGAAAAAAAAGGAGCAGCCATGATTGATGGCCGAGCAGACTTGATGGGCCAGATGGCCTAATTCTGATGGCATAAGTCTTATGGTCTTATGGAAAGAATGCAGAGAAAATTTAAAAGGATGTTGCTGGGTCTGGAGGACCTGAGTTATAAGGAAAGATTAGGACTTTATTCCTTAGCACATAGAAGACTGAGGGGAGAGTTGATAGAGTTATACAAAATTATGAGGGGTGTGGATAAGGTAAATGCAAGCAGGCTTTTCCCACTAGGTTTGGTTGGGACTACAACCCGAGGTCATTAGTTAAGGATGAAGGTGAAGTATTTAAGGGAAGCATCCCACTATCATCCAACAGCACTCACAACTACAGAAATGAAGATCTTTGAGAGGTTAGTTATGGCTAGAGTCAACTCCTGCCTCAGCAAGGGCCTGGACCCACTACAATTTGCCTATCGCCACAATAGCTCTATAGAGGATGCAATCTTATTGGCTCTTCATTCGGCTTTGGATCGCCTGGACAAAGCTAGTACTTATGTCAGGCTGATGTTTATTGACTACAGCTGAACGTTTTACACTCTGACCAAAAAGCTCCAGAGCCTGGGCCTCTGTACCATCATCTGCAACTAGATCCTCAACTTCCTCACTGGAAAGATTAAACTCTGCGTGGATCAGAAATAATATCTCCACCTCGCTGATAGTCAACACTGGTACTCCTCAATGATGTGTGCCCAGCTCTCTGCTCTACTCTCTCTACACCCATGACTGTGTGGCTAGGCATAGCTCAAATGCCACCTATAAATTTGCTGATGATACAATTATTGTTGGCAGAATTTCAGATGGTGAAGGGAAAGTGAGGTATATCAGCTAGATGAGTGGTGTCACAGCAACAACCTTGCACTCAATGTCAGTAACACCAAATAACTGATTGTAGACTTCAGAAAAGATAAATTAAAGGAAAAAAACTATGTACAAGTATGGAGTGATTTTTTTTTTACAACATATTCATTGATTTGTGAGAATAAAATCAGGCCTATGAGGCATTATGTAGTTAAACCATTTTCCCCAGTATGAATCAAATTGTTTCAGCTTATGATTAACAGATGCTGTTATCTTCTCCATTTTGTAAATGTCCATTGTAATTTCCATCCATGTATTTACAGTTGTATTTGCTTGTTTTTTCTTTCCATTCTTTTCTATAAGCGTATACCTCAGATAAATACTTTGTGGAGATTTGTGATATATATGATTATATGATATATATGTACAATGTTTGAAATACATCTTATGGAAATGTTTGTTTGATGATGAACTTCAATAAAAAAAATTACAAAAAAAAGAAGATAAGTTGAGGGAACACACGTCAGTCCTCATCGAGGGATCAGAAGTAGAAAGGGTGAGCAATTTCCTTGGTGTCAACATCCTTGAGAATCTATCCTGGGCGCAAAATAGCAATGCAGTTACTAAGGAAGCACAACATGGCTATATTTCATTAAGAGTTTGAGGAAATTTGGTATGTCACCAAAGACACTCACAAATTTCTACAGAAGTATCATGGAGAGCATTCTAACTGGCTGCACTACTGTCTGGTAAGGGTAGTGCACTGCACAGCATTGGTATAAGCAGCAGAAAGTTGTAAACTCCATCAACTCCATCATGGGTACTAGCCTCCCCAGCATCCAGGACATCTTCAAGGAGCAATGTCTCAAATAGTTGGCATCCATCATTAAGAACCCCCATCGCCCAGGATGTGCCCTGTTCTCATTGATACCATCAGGCAGGAGATACAGGAGTCTGAAGACACACACTCAATATTTCAGGAACAGCTTCTTCCCCTCTGCCATCTGATTTCTGAAAGGACATTGAACCCATAAACATCACCTCACTACTTTCTTTTCTTCTCTTTTTGCACTGCTTATTTTAGTTAACTTATATATATTCTTACTGTAATTTATAGTTAATATGTTTATTTTATGTTTAATTTATATGTTAATATGTACTGCAACGTGCTGCTGCCGCATAACAGCAAATTTCATGACATACTGTAAGCCAGAGATATTAAACCTGATTCTGATTCTGATTCTGAACATGGATGATAAAGAAAAACGGAGGCCTATGAGGGAGAGAAGGGTTAGGGTAGGTAACATCATGAGCTGAAGGGCCTGTACTGTGCTGTTCTATTTTCAACGTTCTATGCAGAAACAAACCTAGTTTGCCCAGCCTCTCCCTATAGCACCCTGCCCTGGCTTACGTATACAGCTAACATGCAGCATCCATGGTCGACGCCGATCAGCAGAGGGCCTGATCATTATAGCACATACCCTCTAGTACAGGCAGATACTGAAGGTGATCATTGTCCCATGAAAGTGGACGTGGTGGAATACAAGGGGGAGCGTCTTCACTCAGAGAGGGGTGAGAGAGTGGGACGAGCTGCCAGTGGACACGGTGGAACACAGGATCAGCTATTACTGAAAAGCAAAATAAAAAGGTCATTGATTTAGAGAATCAGCTCTCTTTCTTTTGCCGCAGATGCTCTGTGACTTGCTTAGTCACTGCTTCATTCTTATTTGTTATTCACACATCTTCTTCTGAGATGTGGGTTTGGAATTTATCTACAAGGAGGCTTACTTACAGGACAGGGTGATGGTGAGGCCATACCTGGAGAACTGTGCACAGTTTTGAACCCCATACCTACAAGAAGAATATAGTCACATAGGAAGCAGTCCAAAGGAGGTTCGCCAGGCACATTCCTGGGATAAGAAGGTTGTCCATTCAAGAGATTCTAGACAGTTTGGGAGGAAGTACAGGAACCTGAAGACCCACACTCGACAATTTAGGAATATCATCTTCCCCACCACCATTCCATGGAGTTTAGAAGAGAGTTGATTACATTGAGATTATTAAGATCCTGAGAATGATGACATAGAGACATTGAACACTGCTGTACAGAAACAGGCTCTTCGGCTCATCTGGTGCTTATCAGACTATTACTCTCCCTCGTCCCATCAACCTGCTCTCCATACCCCTCCCAGTAACATAGCTATCTAAATTTCTCTTAAATATTGAAATTGATCCTGTATCCACCACTTACACTGGCAGCTTGTTCCACATTCTCACCACTCTCTGAGTGAAGAAGTTCCCTTAAAAAAATTCACCTTTCACCATTAACCCATGACCTCTAGTTCTAGTCTCACCCAGCCTCGGCAGAAAAAGCTTGCTTGCATTCATCCATCTATATCCTTATAATTTTGCAGACATTTATCAAGTAACATGCTGAATGTTGAGGTGTTTTCACTACTGGGAGAATCTCAAATGAGGGGACATAATTAAGAGGTTGGTCATTTGAAACCAGGGTGCACAGAACATGGGTGCCATGGCCTATAAAGCTCAACAGCTCCACTACTTGTCACGGTATGTGCTGCTAATATCGGGACCTAATTACAGAGGAAAGACAGACTCTAATGCAGAGACAGCAGCTAGAGTTTACTCATAACAATTCCATAAGTGGGAAGAGCTAAAGTTGGTGCCAGAGTTTTTTACAGACTTGTGACTTCTTCCAGTTTCTCCAATAAACAGTTTATTCTTCTCTTCTCATGTCTCCTTTTCCTTTTCAAGGTGGCTGGGGTTCCGTCGGAGTCCGTGATCTACAGCTACAGCTCAAACCATGGTTCTTCACGGATGGTGGGCACTCGCTCTCAGACTCGCTGAGCACCCCGGTTAAATATAAGGCAGCTTATTCTTGATAGGGTTACTTTACTTGAGTGCTTGTATGCTCCAGCCAGGGATCAGCCCCTTGGTGCAAGGTTCTTCAGGGTTGCAGACTCAAATTACTGTTTCAGGAGACAGTTATACACTGGAACATCTGCTACCATTAGCATCACTGATCAGAACAGACAGAAAGGAAATATGTATTGTAAAACATTAGTCCATCCCTCTATCCCACCACAGTTGTTGGCATATAAGCTTATTTTAATTATTCCCGATAGTGTCCTGCCAAACATTGACTTGGCATTAACAAAGGCGTACCATTACTTGCAAGAAGCAACATCAGGAAGGAGCAAGTTCTTTCAAAAGTTGCATGCTTGACTTGAATACTGATTTGTTGAATCAAGTGAACTTTATCGATAAGCTTCCTAGAAGTGCTCAATTGTAATGCAAGCCTAAGTCATGGGATGTGGAAGCTGGGAACCCAGATACTTACGACTTGAAAAGCTTGGAGCAGAGACTGAAGCAACTTAGAATGTAGACTAGAGTAGCTTGAAACATGGACTTGCAATGTGGACATGAGAAACTCGGAATATAGACTAGAGACACTCAAAATATAAACTTCAGAAACTCAAAACATGGATTTGAGAATAGATGGCATTCTCACCTGAGTTTGATTGATATCAAAATGCCAGTGTTAGACAATAGACAATAGACAACAGGTGCAGGAGTAGGCCATTCGGCCCTTTGAGCCAGCACTGCCATTCACTGTGATCATGGCTGATCATCCACAATCAGTACCCCGTTCCTGCCTTCTCCTCATATCCCTTGACTCTGCTATCTTTAAGAGCTCTATCTAATTCTTTCTTGAAAGCATCTAGAGAATTGGCCTCCACTGCCTTCTGAGGCAGAGCATTCCACAGATCCACAACTATCTGGGTTCATCTTCCACTGGGGCCATTACCTGGCAGCATCCTTCTATTATGATGTGTGCTAGCAATATCAGAACCCAAGTTTGGAGGAAAGACAGGCTCCAAGGTAGAGACAGTGGTGAGAGTTTATTCATAATACTTCCAAAAGAACATCTGTGGTTCGACTGACTGACACCATGAGAAGTAACATTCTCAAAACTAGGACACCACGATTAGTGCTAAATGGGCACCCACTTAAATAATACAAGTAACACAGAAATCCCGAGCCTATCAAAATAAACTTAACAAGCTTAAACAGAAGGCACAAGGAGACTCCATTAAAAAGAGCGAATAGCTTGAGAAAAACACAAGGAACTTTCAATGATTAACAACTTTTATTAAATAACAATTAACCAATTCGAATGCTTGAAAAACCTTGGCACCCAATGCTCTCTGGTGCCCCATACAGGCCCGAAGAGCTCATAACACTATTTCCTCAGGAGGGTAAAGAAAGTTGACATGCCCTCTTCGACACTCATTACTTTTTATCAATTCACCAAAAAAGCATCCTGTCTGATTGCATCATGACTTAAATACAGCAACTGGTCTGAAAGAGACCGCAAAAAGATGCAGGGCAATGTAGACAGAGCACAGCACATCACAGAAACCAGCCAGCCCTCCATGGACTCAGCCTACACTTCTGTCTGTCTCAGTAAAGCAGCTAGCATAATCAAAGACCCCAACCACTCTCTCTTATCTCCTCTCCCATTGGACAGAAGATCCAAAAGCTTGGAGCACGTCCCACCAGGCTCAAGGACAGATTCTATACCACTGTTATAGGACTATTGAATGGCTCCCTAGCATAATAAGATGTACTCTTGACCTCATTATTACACACCAAATGCTGAAGGAACTCAGTAGTTCAGGCAGCATCCATGGAAATGAATAGATAGCCGACATTGATAGGTAGATGCATAAGCACCTCCGCACCATCTGCCACAATTGGGACTTTCCCATGGTCATACATTTTAATTCCCATTCCCATTCCATTCTGATGTGTAGGTCAATGGCCTCCTCTTGTGCCATGATGAGGCCACCCTCAGGGTGGAGAAGTAATACCTTTTATTCTGTCTGGATAGCCTCCAACCTTATGGCATGAATAGCAATTTCTCCTTCCAGTAAACAAATTCCATCCCCCCACGTCTATTCCTCACTCTGACCTTTTACCTCATCTCACCTACTTATCACCCCTGGGTCACCTCCTCCTTCCCATTCTCCTATGGTCCACTCTCTTCTCCTTTTAGAGTCCTTTTTCTCCAGCCCTTGATCTATCCCACTTCCTGGCTTCACCTATCACCTTCCCGCAAGCTTCCTTCCCCTCCCCACTCCTTTTTATTCTGGCATCTTTCCCCTTCCTTCTCAGTCCTGAAAAAGTATCTCGGTCCGAAATGTTGCTGTCTATTAATTTCCTTAGATGCTGCCTGACCTGCCATGTTCCACGGGCATTTTGTGTGTGTTGCTTTGGATTACCAGCATCTCCAAACTTCCTGGTGTTTATGATTTACCTCATTATTAGTTTGGACCTTATTGTGTATTGTTTGCATAATGGCCTGGTATGGGAACACCAATATCTTTGAACAGAAAATCCTAGGAAAGGTAATGGATTCAGCCCTGTACATCACAGGTAAAGCCCTCCCAACTACTGAGCACTTCTATGTAAAAAGTTGTCATAGGAAAGCAGAGCCCATCATCAAAGATCCTCACCACCCAGGCCATGCACTTTTCTCACTACTGCCATCAGGTAGAAGGTACAGGAGCCTCAGGACTCGCACCACCAGGTCCAAGAACAGTTACTACCCCTCAACCATCAGGCTCTTGAACAAAAGGGGATAACTGCACTCATTTAATGAGATGTTCCAACACCAAGGACTCTTTATCTTTTATTTTCATGTTCTTGGTATTTATTGCTGTTCATTTGTATTTGCATTTGCACAGTTTGCTGTCTTCTGCACTCTTCTTATTCTTTCATTGATCCTGTTAGAGCTACTATTCTATAGATTTGCTGAGTATGCCCGCAGGAAAAAGAATCTCAGGGTTGTACAGTATGTGGAGGCGTATACTCTGTGTACTCCGATAATAAAATCTACTTTGAACTTTGAACTTTTGAACTCACACCACACTTACTCTGCATTCTGTTATTGTTTTACCTTGTATTACCTCAATGTCCTGATCTGATGAAATGATCTATATAGATGGCATGTAAAACAAAGTTATCACTGTACCTCAATGCATGTGTCAATAATAAAGCAATTTACCAACGTTCAAAGTCCAAAGGAAATGTATTATCAAAGTGCATATATGTTACCAATACTACCTTGAGATTCATTTTCTTGTGGTATTTACAGTAAGAAATGCAATACATTTTACGTAAAACCATACATGAACAGAGAATCCTACTGTGAATGCCTGGAAGAAAATGAACCTCGGAGAAGTGTATAGTGAGATTTACCCGTATATACTTTGATAATAAATTCACTGTCGACTTTGAACTTCTTGAACTTTGAACAACCAACATGCAAAAGAAGACAAACTGTGCAAATAAAAATAAGTATGATAAATAGAACAAGAATTGTAAAGAGTCCTTGAAAGTGCATCTGCAGGTTGTAGAATCAGTGCAGACTTGTGGTGAGTGAAGTTATACACACCATTTCAGGACCCTGATGATTGTAGGGTAATAACTGTTCTTGAAACTGGTGGTGTGGGACCTAGGGCCTCTGTATCTCCTGCCCGTTGGTTGTGTCAACAGAATTAGGTTAGGAAATTCACTGCACAACTTTTAATTAATCAAAGCTCGCACTTTATTGTCTTTGCACAAACAACAATATAACTATATTGACCCCAGAGCAACAATTCAGACATGAATTCCTCTGTTCCCACTGTACCAGTACTCACTCAGATCACTTTTCCAATTTATAACACTCCAATAGGAGATTGTTGTTGGCCTGATGATTGATTCTTTCTTCTAACAGCCCATGGGGTGGGGGTTCTTCCTTGCGATGGTGGGTCTCTTGAGAGAGTTATCGTTGCCAGCACAATCAATGAGTTCACTTTTATATTCATTCCTGATCAATTCAAATGCAGTGTTCCAGTGCCTTTGAACGCACATCACCTGATTGACCCTGAACACCTTTTTATTGGCCCTGGTTCAGGGCTACAACTCATATTATTCTATAGTTTTTGCCCCCAGCCTTGTGTATTTGTTCCTTTCAGCTCTGACTGGTCCAAATCATTATACCTGAGGCTGGTCGACCATGATCACATAGAATGATGGGCTGAGTGGCCTTCACCTGCTCCTACTCTTTTTGTACTTTCTCATGTAGAATTGCTTTCAGCAGTGCTGTGCATTTCCTGACTGTGTTGGGAAAATTCTTGAGCACCCGCAACTGTTGTGTCACGGTGCCTACCTCAGTGTTCTTAGAGCTGGGTCAATAGGAGATGATGAAGTTGAATTGATCAAAGAAGAGGGCCCAGGGAGCCTGGCATTGGTTGTGTTGGTGGGTCTGCTGAATGGATATGAGGTTCTTGTGGCCAGTCCAGATCAGGAAAGGCTTGATGTTTCCCATCAGCTAATGTCTCCATTCCTCTAAGGTCCATTTAATGATGATTAGCTCCCCATCTCCTACTCCACAACAGTGTTGTGTAGGGTTGAACATGTAAGAGAATAAGACACAAGGTTACGTCTTCCATCTGGCTCTTGCTGGGAGAGGATGGCCCTGGTGCTCACATCAGATGCATCCACCTTTAGCACAAAGGTCCAGAAAGGGTTGGATGGTTAGTGTCTCTTGAACACCTCAGAAGTGTCCGCAGCACTACACCAGGTTATCCGTGAGGAAGGTGACGATGAGGGAGGTGAGAGGAGCGGCCATTTGGCAGTAGTTCCCAATGAAGCAGCATAGAAGTTGGAAAAGCCCAAGAAACGCTGTAGTTTTTTACCTGAGGGAGTGTGGTTGGGGCCACTCAATGACAGAATGTCCAAGATTATGCCTTGGGGTGAAAGGACGTAACTCAGAAAGGAAATGAGACTGGGCTGTAGAACTAGCATTTTTCTAACCGGCAGTACTGTTGGTTTTCAAGAAGACACTGAAGGACTGAACAGATGTATCAGACAGCTTGGGATTCCTCAGTGAAGATGAGGATGTCATCGAAGTTAATGAACACATTCCTGTGTAGTATATCTCACAGTATCTTGTTAATGAAGGCTTGGAAAATGGCTGGACTCTTGGAAAGTCTGAAAGGCATTGCCAAATATTTATAGTGGCCAGTGGGTGTTTTGAATGCCGTATTTCACTCAGCCCCCTGTTTGTAAGTTTGTACGTGATCTGTAGATCAGGTTTGGTGAAAATCTGGGCCCCATGCAATATTTTGAATGTGGTATCCATCAACAGTAGACGGTAGTGGTTCCTAAATGTGATTTTGTTGAGTCCAGGAGAGTCAATACGGGGATGAAGAACCCATCTTTCTTTTTGACAAAGAAGAATCCTACATAGGTTGGGGATGGTCACTTTGGCGATATAGTTATTCATAGCTTGGGTATCAGGAGGGAACAGAGACAATAATCGACCTCAGAGAGGGATGGAACCCAGGACTGTGCAGTCTGCGAGGTGTAGGGAACTGGCTTCCCTTTTACTGAAAACAATGGCTAAGTCATGATATTCCTCTGGGACAACAGTGACATCGAGGGTTTGCTCTGTCTCCATGGATTTACAGGGTGAGGTTGAATGAGGGTGCAGGCAGGTGGTCTGGGTAGTGGGTCCGCAACGCTGCAGTTAACTGGATGACCAAGCGAAGGTACGGTCGTGAGTGGAGAGCCAAGGGTAACTGAAGATGAGGGGAGTGTTCGGTAAATTGATTAGGAAAAACTGGATGGACTCACGGTGATGGGGATCTTTAATGATGGACATCCCTTTAGAACAGAGATGCAGAGGAATTTGTTTAAATAGAGGGCAGTGAATCTGTGGAATTGATTGGCACGGATGGCAGTGGAAGCCAAGTCATTGGGTATCTTTAAAATGGAGGTTGATAGGTTCTCGATTAGTCAGGGCAAGAAAGATGATTGGGAGAAAGCAGAAAAATGGGGTTGAGAGAGATAATAAATCAGCTATCATGGAATGGTGGAGTTAAGGAATGATGGAGCAAACTCGATGGACCAAATGTCCTAATTCTGCTTCTATGCCTTATGGTATTTTGCATGCTTGCATAAGACCGTAATACATAGGAGCAGAATTAGGATGTTAGACCAAGGAATTGATTGTGGACTTCAGGAAGGGGAAGACAAGGGAACACACACATTGAGGGATCAGAAGTGGAAAGAGTGAGCAGTTTCAAATTCCTGCGTGTCAGCATCTCTGAGGATCTATCCTGAGCCCAATATATTGATGCAATTACAAACCAGGAATCTTTCCAGCAGCTATAGTTCATTCAGATTTTGAGGAGACTTGGTGTGCCACCAAAGATTCTCGCAAATTTCTGTAGCTCCTCTTTGGAGAGCATTCGAACTGGTTGCATCGCCATCTGGTACAGAGGGGCCACTGCACAGGATCAGAAAAAGCTGCAGAAAGTTGTCAACTCAGAAGCTCCATCGCAGGCATTTGCCTCCCCAGCATCCAGGACTTACACTTGAAAAGATCCATGCATAAGGCCATAATACATAGGAGCAGAATTAGGATATTTGGCCCATCGAGTCTGCTCCGTCATTCCATACTAGCTGATTTACTATCCCTATCAACCACATTTTTCTACCTCCTCCCCATAACCTTTTGATGCCCTGACTGATCAAGAACCTTTCAATCTCTGCTTTAAATATACCCAATGACTCGGCCTCCACAGCAGTCTGTGGCAATGGATTCCACAGATTCGCTGCCCTGTGTTTAGATAAATTCCTCCACATATCTATTCTAAGGAGACGTCCTAGTATTTTGAGGTTGTGCCTTCGGGTCCTGGTCTCACCATTGTAGGAAATATCCTCTCTACATCTGCTTTAAATATTCTTTTTAATATTCGATTAGTTTTAATGAGCTCCCCAATCATTCTTCTGAACTCTATAAGATCTCCCCTCCTTCTCGAACCACAAGGTAATGTTGCACCTCTATAAAACTCTGTGTAGACCACACTTAAGTTCATGGCTTCAAACCCGAACCTATTCAACCTTTCCTTTTAACTCTGTCCCGGCAACGTCCCTTTTAAACTTGATGAATGGAAGCTTTGACCTGCTTTTACGGGATATTTAGCTGAGCCTTCACTCTTGTAAATTACTGAAGAGTGGCCAATGATTGGCCCATTCGTGCCAGATTTTAGCTCTGAGTAACAGCGCATCAGGAGCATTGGACTGAGAAGCCACCCAGCACTCCACTTGGACTGGAACTGACCTGCACCTCGGTCCCAAGCACCTTCATATCCTCGGTTTCGATGTCAACAGTTGACCAACACACTTGACTGCTTTTTGGGAATGAATCTCTAATCTAGTGTTGGAGGTTGAAGGATGACCATACGGTGAGAAGTATAAAATCATGAATGCATAGATGGGGCAAATGCCCACAGTCTTTACCAGGGAAGGGGAACTAAAATTGGGAAGGCATTGGTTTCCCTGGCCAGCCCTCATCACCACTGAGCCCCCATTAGGCTAAGCATGTCAGTCACATGCCCAAAGCCTGGTACCAGAGCAGACAATCTGTTCCAGCCTCTGCCATGGGAGGCTTTCAGTTCATGTTCACTCCAAGTGAACAGGTACATTTGGGGTGGCACAAAACACGAGCCAGTGACTTGGGAGGGCAAGCTTATATGTAAATGGAAGATGAAGTACTTTTGAGATTTAGGACTCAAGATCGCTTAATGTTATTTCCAGTACATAAGTTGACACCAGAAGCGTGGTGACACTTGTGGGCTGCCCAGTACAAACCTCACTGATTTCATTTGATGCAAACAACATATTTCACTATATGTCGCAAACACGAAATGCTGGAGGAACTCAGCACCTATGGAAATAAATAAAATATCGATGTTTTGGTCCATACCCTTCATCAGGGCTGCAGATAGGTTCCAATGAGATCCCACCCCTCATTCTTCTGAACTTCAGCGAGTACAAGCCCGGAGCCATCAAATGGTCCTTATATGTTAACCCTTTCATTCCCAGGATCATTCTTGTGAACTTCCTTTGCACCCCTCCAATGCATATCATTTCTTAGATAAGGGGGCCAAAACGACTCCCAAGATTGCAAGCGTGGTCTGACCAATGCTTTATAAAGCCTGTATGTAATGCAGCCAGCTGGATGAACATTTCTCGAGGAGGTGAACCTGCTTGTGGCAAGTCCCTGAGGTGTGAGAGGTGATGTGAAACCTTCTCAAGGTTACACTGTTAATGTAACTGCCAATACTTTAACACCAAGTCGATCAACGGGACGCTTCGTCACATTTAGTTCTGAGCCAGCTGCTCTGCCAAGCAAAGGCCGTTGCCTGTGGCCTCAAGTAACTCAGTGACTCTGTGAATCCTCCCAAACTCTGTCATTCATGCATGTCAACACCAGTACAGGACAGTCTGTTCTGTACTCTAAATGAGAAAAGAAAGTTCTCTTGGGAGTTTTCCAATCAATGTGACACATTCAGCTTTTCAATAAAAGCAATGAATTTTGGTAGGACCAAAACCGATGATTCAAAGTCAGTCACTAAAATGCTCCGCATTGCTGGGAATTTGTAGAGCATCTTTTGCCCAATTTGGGATGTTTTGGCATCTCATTCTATAGAAAGGTGATTAGTTAACATAAGATTAAAATTAAATCATGTTAATCGAATTTTTTAAAATTCCAAACATAAACTTTATTCATAATGAAATATAAAATAGATGCACTATGGTAGCATAGCAGTTAGCAGCTTTGCGTGTTGGAGTTTGGAGATTAATTCCAGAATCCTCTGTAAGAAAGATTATACATCCTTCCTGTGTGTGCATGGATTTCCTCTGGATGATCCAATTTCCTCCCACAGTCCAAAGCTGGACTTGCTGGTAGGTTAATAGATCATTGTAAATTGTCCTGTGATTAGGTTAGGGTTAAATGCATGGGTTGCTGGTGGCACAGCCCTAAGGGCCAGAAGGGCCTGTTCTGCGCTGTAACTCTAAAATAAATAAACATAAGTAATTGAATAGATTATATATATAAAACACAAAAGAAAAAAACCAAAATTTTTACATTCATGATCAATACATTCAGTACTGTTAATTTAATTCTTAAAACCATAGCATCATTACCACTCATGTGGAACCCTGGTGTTATACCAGGTGCTTCAAGTTCAAATTTAACTATACATGATTATAGGCAAACAAAACAGCTGTCTTCTGGGCCAAGGTGCAAAACACATTATCAATAGCACACAGCACATATGGTTATGACTTCAGAAACACATACAGTCACAAAGAAAAAAATATATAACCCAAGTCCCCAAGTGTCTAGCTTGTACCTCCACTGCATGAATACAGGAAAGCATCACCGAGCAAGCACTGGAGAGCAGCACTGAGCAAACACTGGAGAGCAGCACTAATGGGAGGGCCAACCCCCAACCCAGACTGATTCCAGCACACCCACAGAGGCCTCTCCCTCAATGCCTCAATGTCTCCTCCCCGGGCAACTGCAGCAGGTGACCCCGGCCTAGACCTAGTCCTTGCTACAACCAAGCCAACACAGCTCACCTGTCATCAGTCTTGTGAATGAACTAGTGAACCAGACTTGCAGTGTTCTACATTATGAATGTCCACCAGAGTCTCGTGATCACAAGAAAAACATCAAAGACTTTCTTGGGCATATTCTGGAGTTAGTGTACATAGCAATCTTTAGACCTGAATGTGGATTGTAGATTAACTTTAAAATGCAGCCCTGGAGCTGTGAACACCAGTTGATTGAAAACCAGACAATGCTTATTAACTTTCATTTTGGGTGGCTGGATTGTGGGTGCAAAGAATGAGGTGTGAAAATTATATGCGATTTAAAGGAAGCATTGTAGATACATTCTAAGTATAGAATTGTCCTACTGCTACCCTTGATCTTCAACATACAAAACACCATGTAATATTGGGTCGAGAGGCCTCTTCCTCCAAGAGGGTCTCATTTTGTTGAAGAAAACACTTCTGTATTGAATGGCTTCAGTATCTCTCCAGTGACTTTGTTCACATTAGAACAACTCCCACCTTTACTTTTTGGGCACCATCCAATGGTACACGACAAGCGCAGGTGAAATACAACAGTACACAATAAGTCCACCTCCATCAACTATTGAGCAACTCGCGGATGGGATAGTCCTGCAATACTAGATGTCCTTAGAGTCCAGCAGTGACTTGCGATGATAAAAAAGACCCCCTGACTCAACCCCTCCACGTGGATGGAGGCTAGACTGCAGTTCCTCTCCACAGAGCCTTTGCATTGGTTGCACCATGCTTCAGGCCATCCCTCAGAAAGTACTCCTTCATCATGAACTTTGGCAGTGGTAGCAGCATTCCCTTATGGACATCTCATCGTATTGGAAGGCCACTAACAGCAGCACCTGATGTCCATTGATCAGCGAGTCCTCTGTTGATCCCGTGGTCAGCTGTGAGATAATTTGGCAGCTCTATAAAACTCTGGTTAGGCTACAATTGGAATAGTGTGTTCGGTTCTGGTTGCCTCATAGGAAGGATGTAGAACCTTTAGAGAGGGTGCAGAGGGATTTACCAAGATGCTGCCTGCATTAGAGAGCATGTCTTATGAGGATAGATTGAGTGAGCTGGGGCTTTTCTCTTTGGAATAAACGATGATGAGACGTGACTTGATAGAGATGTACAAGATGAAAAGAAACATAGATCAATTGAATGGCCAGAGCCATTTTCCCAGGGATAACCTCTTTAACCTGAAAAAGGATCTAGTGCTTTCCTGGCGTATATGACAAATAAACTCTTCTCGGGCTCCCTGCTGGCTACAGGTATCCTTCCTCTACAGTTTCCTTCTCCTATCCCTGGACCCAGCTGGAAGCCTGAGAAGAGTTTATTCAATCTTTTAACCTACTGTAAGATCAATCTAACCGTTCCCTCCCACATACCCCTCCATTTCTCTATCATTGATGTGCCTATCTAACATATCTGCCTCCACCACCATCTCTGGCAGGGCATTCTGTGCACCCACCACTCTCAGTGTAAAAAATATACTTCTGGCATCCTCCCAAAACTTTCCACCAATTACCTTAAAATGACGTCCCCTCATATTAGCATTTCTGTCCTAGGAAAAGGTCTCTGGCTATCCATTCGATCAATGCCTCTTATCATCTTGTAACCCCTCCGTTGATCAGGGTTGTGTCCTAGCTGTCTACACAAGTCAGGGCAGTACGATGTAGAGGGCAAGCTGTTGCCCATGCAGCATGCTCACCCTCTCCACGCAGCTGATGAGCCCAAAAGAACAGCAGAGACTGATACAGCTTGGCACCAGTGGTGTCACAGGAGTTGACAGTCAGCGTTGTACATCTGCTTTGGGAAATCCAACTCTGGATTTTTCCTCGGGCATTACTCCCAAAGCTTTCCCCATGAGTGGGTATAACTGCAAGGCACAGGAGGTTAGAAATCTCCTAGCTGAGCTGCCAACCATGGCTGATGAGCTCCATTTGCCTGAAGCAACATGTTTTAGGGCGTCAGTAACCCGCCTTTGCTCCTTCTCCTTTTCCTGTTCTCCTGAGACAGCCCACTGGACCCAGTAGCCAAGGCACAAGTGAAAGCCAGGAGCTGGGCCTGGTTGTCAGAGGCTATTTGAGGCACATGCCATTGGGAGCATTTAATAGTTAATAGGTCCCCATTACCACCCCCAGATATAACAACCTTAAGGAACCACCTTGTACACTTCTATCAAATCACCTCTCAACCCTCAACATTTGCACTTTTTTTGCACAATTTGACAGTCTTTGTTTATGTACAACTGATTTTGTATACTTTACTGTATTTCTTTCTTTTCCTATAAATGCCTGCAAGAAAATGAATCTCAGGGCAGTATCTGATAACATATACAGTATATACTTTGGTAATAAATTTTACTTTGACTTTGACATTGAAATCTCTTGTAAACTATTCCCCAATCTATTTAATTGTAAATCCATTCTATCTTGCATGCTCAATAACACCCTTGATTCTCCTTCCACTTACCTACACCATGGACAACCGAACAGTAACTTATTTAACCCACTACCTAGTATGTCTTTAGGATGAGGGAGGAAACCATATAATCCAGGAGAAACACAAACAGTCATAGGAGGACATGCAAACTCCATGCAGACAGTGGTGAAGATCAATATTGAAGACATGCCACTTAGGCTGTCAGGCAACTTTGTGTTGGTGTTGCTCAGGAGTGAAGATTGGTCCAGGAGCTGATGTAATCAGCCTTGCTTTTCTTTTAAGACCAGTCCTCACAGAAGGATCAGGTGGAAAAAGTGGGTAATTTCAAGTTCCTGGGTGACAATATCTCTGAGGATCTAACCTGCTTCCAACATATTGATGCAGCTATAAAGAAGGCACAACAGTACCTATATTTCATTAGGAGTTTGGATAGATTTGGTGTGTCACCAAAGACACTTGCAAGTTTCTACAGCTGTACCATGTACAGCATTCTAACTGGCTACATCACTGTCTGGTATTTGAGGTTGGGGGCTTCTGCACAGGATTGAAATAAGCTGCAGAGAGTTGTAATTTTAGTCAGCTCTATCATGGACACTAGCCTCCGTAGTATCCAGGACATCTTCAAAGAGTGATGCCTCAAAAAGGCAGAATCCATTATTAAAGACCCTCATCACCCATGTCATGCCTTGTTCTCATAGCTACTATCAGGAAGGAAGTACAGGAGCTTGAAGGCGCAATATATATGCCAGTGATATTAAACCTGATTCTGATAATGCTGTGGGACATCTTTTGCCTCCTGTTCCAGTGCTGTTCAGTATGGATATTGGTATTAGTGTTAGTTTTTATTTATTATGATCATATGTACTGAGACACTATAAAAATCTTTTGTCTCGCATGGTATCCAGACAGATTATTGCACAGTACCCACAAGAATGTTGAACTAATAGGATGAAAAATAGAATGTAGAATGTACAAAATTCAAAGTAAATTTATTAAGTATGTATATGTCTCAACATACCACCTTGAGATTAATTTTCTTGCAGGCATTCACAATAGAACAAAGAAATACAGTAGTATCAATGAAAATCCACACACAAAGACCAACAAACAACCAAAGTTCAAAGTACATTTATTAGCAAAGTACGTATGCAGTATACAACTCTGAAATTTGTCAAAGCAAAGAAGAACCATAGAACCAACCCATTCAAAGAAAAACATCAAGCATCAAAACCCCCTCTCCCTAAGTGCAAAACAAATCACACAAATGACAAAAAAAGATTAAAAACAGAATACAAACACACTTCAGTACAATTCAGCTCTGTAGGCCACCCCGATTCAAAAATCACCCAATAGTAGTAACAAAAAAAGAGCACCCAAAACCAGAAGTAGGAACTAGAACACGTCATAAAAACTGAATTAATGTACAAATCTACAATCCTCGTCGATTAAACCGTGCTCCGGTGCCATCCACCACCAACATCAAGATAGAGAGATGTTACTCAAACGCAAGGACCTTCCCTCAGAAGCAGCGAGCTAGCGAGAGTGAGAGACCACCTTCTCTGGCACCAGCAAGCAAGAAGCTGGTAGACAGCATTGAAGTCTTGCTCATTTTCCACACTCGCCTCAATGATTTCAATCTTCCATGATAGTATTACCGGCGGAATCGATGAAAGAGGGAGTTGATCATGCGCCTGCACTCCATCGCCAGGATTTTTAGCCTCCATGTTGCACATTTTGGTTCAAAAGAATACAAACTGTGCAAATACAAAAATATAATAAGTAAATGAGTAAATAAATAAACAAACAAACATATAAATACGTAAAATGATAAATACATGAATAAATAAGTAACGCTGAGAACCCAAGTTGCAGAGTCCTTGAAATTGAGTCCTTAGGTTGTGGAATCAGTTCAGAGCTAAGGTGAGTGAAGTTATCCATGCTGGTTTAGGAGCCTGATGGTTGAAGAGTAATAACTGTTCCTGAACCTGGTGGTGTGGGACCTAAGGCTCCTGCATCTCCTTCCGAATGGAAGATGGAAGTGTAGGCACTGGTTTGCTCTCTTGGCCTTGCTGTCTATCTGGCAGGAGCAGGACAGATTGTCAGGTCGTAGACTCTGAGCTTGTGGTTGTGGCGTTCAAACCACTAAAGCCTGGCAGAAACACTCTCAAGAGATGAGGCAAAGACCAAGAGAGGAAAAGATAAATAAAAGGAAAGGAAATATTCTTGGTCATTGAGACTAAAGGACATTAATTCCCCGTTTACAATGCAGGTGTTTAAGTCTTTTATGTTGTCTTGTACTGGGAGTTTCTTGTACAGTACAATATGTTCTGTTTCCCTGTGATTATGCTGTCAGGGTACAGGACGTATGTACTTAATCATCTTGGGAGATGTACCAGACAGGACTTGTTAATGAATGTTCAAGACCACGGGGGCCTCACCAGGAGGAACAGCCCATTGACGAAATATAAAGTTAAGGAAGGCTCTGGCCAACTGAATCTGAAGGTTACCAGGCAACTCTTTGGGAAGTCAGTTTGAGTTTTCTTTTGTGTAATTCCTTCTCCTTAGGTTTCACCTAGCTGAGTAGAAAATGAAGACAAGTCCACACACAATTTTTGGCATTTGAAGAACTTTTGACTCAATAAAAGTTATTTTCCCAAAGCAGTAAGGCTGATCAAACCCTTCACCCACTAACCCACCCCTCCCATCCTGCATACCGCTATTTTATCATTTCTTGTCAATCACCTTATGTATAGACACTCCTGGACTAAGCGTCACTTTATGCAGAACATGAGATGAAAATCCTTGTAATTGACTCTACAGGTTGTGGGAACATTTCAGTGATGGAGCAAGTGAAGTAGAGTGAAGTTATCTCCTTCAATTCAAGAGCCTGATGGTAATAACAGTTCCTGAACCTGATGGTGTGGGCCCTGAGGCTCCTGTAGCTTCATCTTGCTGGCAGCAGTGAGAACAGAGCATTGTCTGGAAGGTAGGGGTTCCTGATTATGGATGCTGTGACAGCACTTCGTGTAGATCTGTAGATAGGGGAAGGACTTTCTTTACCCGTGATGGACTGGGTCACATACACTAATTTTGTTGACTCTTCCATTTGAGGGCACTGGTGTTTCCATCCCAGGCCATGATGTAACCAGTCAATATACACTCTATCACATATATGCCATGTTTTTACAATTCAAAGATTATTTAATAACATGATGATTAGGTGATAGCTCTATAGTTCAATTATATTCCTATGACCTTTTAACTAAGGTGTATTGCACAGAAGCATAACTTCATAGGAACAAACTAATGGAAACAGATAAAATCACGGGATCACAGATCATTGAATAGAAAAATCACAGCATCAACACAAAACAAAATCATCTACCTATTGAGGATAGGCAGAAATATTAGTTTTAGTCATGCTTATTATATGAGTTTCTGATTCCACAGTTATTCTATGGTTCCATAATTCCATGATTTTCTAATTATTCTGTAAGGTATAATTTTGTGATTCTACTATTCTTTTCGGAGTTGAGTTGTTAATTCTGTGACGATACCCCATTTATGATAAACACAAGACCTTCTGCAGATGCTGGAAATCCAAAGCAAAACATACAGAATGTTGGAGGAACTCAGCAGGTCAGGCAGCATCGGTGGAAATGACCAAGCAGTCACCATTTCAGGCTGAGACCCTTCTTCAGGATTCTACCATTTCAGGCTGAGACCCTTCTTCAGGATTCTTTTATGAAATCTCCTCTTAGTTGTCTACATTCTAGAGAATAAAGTCCTAACCTATTTAACCTTTCCCTCTAACTCAGGTCTTCAAGTCCCAGCAACTTCTTTGTAAATTTGCTCTGCACTCTTTCAATCTTATTTATATCTTTCCTGTAGGTAGATGAATAGAACAGCATACAGTACTCCAAATTAAGCTTCACCAATGTCTTATACAACTTAAACGTAATATCACAACTCCTGTACTCAGTATATTGATTTATGAAGGTCAAGGTGCTAATCCTTCCTTTATGGCACTATCTAGACGTGACACAACTTTTAAGAAATTATGGATCTATATTCCCAGATCCCTCTGTTCTACCACACTCCTCAGTGCCCTACTGATCACCATTTAACATCATGTAGTCCTGCTGAAGGATCTTGGGCCAAAACATCGACTGTACTCTTCTCCATAGATGCTGCCTGGCCTGCTGAGTTCTTCCGGCATTTTGTGTGTGTTGCTTGGATTCCCAGCATCTGCAGATTTTCTCTTGTTTGTGACCATGTAACAGCTGCCCTGTTAGTCCTCTCAAAGTGCAACATGCCACATCAAATTCTATGTGACATTTCTCAGCCCATTTTTCCAGCTCGTCCAGATTCCGTGCAAGTTTTGATCATCTTTATCACTGTCCTCTTCACCTCAGAAGTGGGTGTCATCCACAAATCTGCCGATCCAGTTAACCACATTATTATCCAGACCATTGATATAGATGACAGACAACAATTTGGACCCAGCACTGATCCCTGTGCCACATCACTAGTCACAAGCCTCAAGTCAGAGAGGCGACTGTCTAATCCACTCTCTGGCTTCTCCTGTGAAGCCAATATCTAATCCAGTCTTTTCTAGCTCACTTTGAATACAAAGCGACTGAAACTTCTTAACAAAACCTCCCATGCAGGACCTTGCTAAAATCCATGTAGAAAACATCCCTTGCCTTGACTTCATCAACTTTTCTGGTAAATTCCTTGAAAAACTCCATAAGATTGGTTTGACATGATTAACCCTGCACAAAGCCACGTTGACTATCCCTAATCAGTCTTACAAATACTTATACATCCGGTCCATTAGAATATGTTGAATTAATGTTCCCATTATCGATGTCAGGCTCACTGGCCTATAATTTCCTGGTTTATTCTTAGAGCCTTACTTAATCAACAGAACAATAGCTATCCTCCAATCCTCTGGCACCTCTCCCATGGCTGAATTTACCATCTGAATTTCACTTTTGAAGGCCACCACTCACTTTTTTGCCAGAAAACAGCCTGTCCCAATCCACACTTGCCAGATCCTTTCTGATACCATCAAAATTAGCTTTTTTCCCAATTTAGGTTCTTAACCCATAGACCAGACCTATCCTTTCCATAATTATCTTAAAAGCAATGACATTATTATTAAATTTGCTGATGACACGAAGGTTGGGGGTGTTCTGGAGTGTGGAGGGCTGTCAGAGATTACAGCAGGACATCAATAGGATGCAAAACTGGGCTGAGAAGTGAGCCCAGATAAGTGTGAGGTGGTTCATTTTGGTTGGTCAAATATGATGGCAGAATATAGTATTAATGGTAAGACTCTTGGCAGTGTGGAGGATCAGAGGGATCATGGGGTATGAGTCCATAGGATACTCAAAGCTGCTACACAGGTTGACTCTGTGGTTAAGAAGGCATACGGTGTATTGGCCTTCATCAACTGTGGGATTGAGTTTAGGAGCTGAGAGGTAATTTCGCAGCTATATAGACCCTGGTCAGACCCCACTTGGAGTACTGTGCTCAGTTCTGGTCACCTCACTACAGGAAGGATGTGGAAACCATAGAAAGGGTGCTGAGGAGATTTACAAGGATGTTGCCTGGATTGGGAGCATGCTTTATGAGAATAGGTGAACTCGGCCTTTTCTCCTTGGAGCGATGGAGGATGAGAGGTGACCTGATAGAGGTGTACAAGATGGTGAGAGGCATTGATCGTGTGGATAGTCAGAGGCTTTTTCCCGGGGTTGAAATGGCCAGCACGAGAGGGCACAGTTTTAAGGTGCTTGAAAGTAGGTACAGAGGAGACGTCAGGAGTAAGTGTTTTACACAGAGAGTGGTGAGTGCGTGGAATGGGCTGCCGGTGATGGTGGTGGAGGCGGATATGATAGGGTCTTTTAAGAGACTCCTGGACAGGTACATGGGGCTTAGAAGAATGGAGGGCTATGGGTAACTCTAGGCAATTTCTCAGCTAAGGACATGTTCGGCACAGCTTTGTGGGCCAAAGGGCCTGTATTGTGCTGTAGGTTTTCTATGTTCTATTATGATCACTGGATGCAAAGTGTTCCCCTACACAAACTTCTATCACCTGCCTTGTCTCACTCCCTCATAGGAAATCTAGTATCACATTCTTTCTAGCTGGGACTTCCATGTACTGATTAATAAAACTTCTCTGAACACATTTGGCAAACTCTTTCTCAACCAGCTCTTTTACAGTATGGGAGTCTAGTCAATATGTGGAAAGTTAAAATCATCTCCTTTCACAAATTTCTTGCAACAGTTTCTGATCTCTCTACAAATTTGTTCCTCTAAATCCCACAGATTGTTGGGTGGTCCATAATATAATTCCATTAACGTGGCCAAATATTTCTTATTTCTCAGATCCACCCATAAGCCTCACTAGACAAGTTCCCCTGTCTGTCCTGACAGAGCACTGCCGTGACATTTTCCCTCCTCCCTTTAATCCCTCCTGCTCTGTCATGTGTAAAGCAATGGAACCCCAGAATACTGAGCTGTCAGTCCTGCCCCTCCAGCAACCAAGTTTCACTAATGGCTACAATGTCATATTTCCACATGTTGATCCACGCCCTGAGCTCACCTGCCTTTTCTGCAACACTCCCTGCATTGAAGTACACACATATTAGTCCCAACATGCTCAACATTTTGATTCCTGATTTTGTACGTAGGCTTAACAACATTTTTCTCCACAACTCTCCACTATCTGTTCTGGCACTCTGGCTCCCATCCCACTGAAACTCTGGATTAACAAATTGCCACAAATTATAATGTGTCGATAAAAAATAAATAAGTATTGCAAAAAGAGAGCAGAATAGTGAGGTAGTGTTCATGGGTTCATGGACTGTTCAGAAATCTGACAGTGGAGGGGAACAATCACACCCTGAATTCAGAATTATGTCTCCAAGTCTGGTGTCCTGAAATTGGAGGACTATCTGCGTTTGTGAGTGGGTGGGTAGGAGGGAGGGAGGAAAAGGGCTTGTTGTTGCTCTGCCGAGCATTGCGGGCATGCTGTGTTGGCACCGGAATGTGTGGCAAAACTTGTGGGCATCCCCCAGTACACCCTTAGGCTGTGTTGGCTGCAGTTTACTGTATATTTCAAAGTATGTGAGATAAATAAATGAATATAAATCAGAATCTGAATAATTACAGAACCACAAAACTGTCAAATAAACAAAACAGGATTACCGTATAAGACCAAAAGATATAGGAGCAGCATTGGGCCAATTAGCCCATCAACTCTGATCCACCATTTCCTCATGGCCTATCCTTTTTCCCTGTCATCCCCATTCTCCTGCCTTCTCCCCGGATCATTTCATAAGGGTCTCAGTCCAAAATTCGACTCTTTATTCCTTTCCATAGATGCTGAGTGAGTTCCTCCAGCATTTTCTGTGTGTTACTCTGGACACACACTCAATGATTCAAGAACAGCTTCTTCCCCTCTGCCATCAGATTTCTAAATGAACACTACCTCACCAGCTCTTTTCTCTTTTTGCACAACTCATTTAATTTAATTTTTAAATATATATATATATATATATATATATATATCTTACTGGAATTTACGGTTTTTATTATTACATATTGCAATGTACTGCTACAGCATAACAACAAATTTCATGATATATGCCAGTGATATTAAATCTGATTCTGATTCTGATTTCCAGCATCTGTATAATCTCATGATTAGAATTATAAAAATATAAGAACATAGGAAATAGGAGCAGGATGTACAACATGCTGGAGGAACTCAGCAGGTCGGGCAGCATCCGTGGAAATGAGCAGTCAACGTTTCGGGCCGAGACCCTTCATCAGGACTGAAGAGGGAGGGGGCAGGGGCCCTATAAAGAAGGTGGGGGTAGGGACGGAAGGAGAAGGCTGGTAGGTGCCAGGTGAAAAACCAGTAAAGGGAAGGATCAAGGGGTGGGAGAGGGGAAGCAGGGAAGGGATCGGCAGGAAGGGTGAAGAAGGAATGTAAGGAGAAAGCACTATGGGAAGTAGAAGAAGGCAGAATCATGAGAGAGGTGATAGGCAGCTGGAGGAGGAGGCAGAGTGAAACTGGGATGGGGGAAGGGAGAGGGAGGGAATTACCGGAAGTTGGAGAATTCGATGTTCATACCAAGGGGCTGGAGACCACCCAGACGGTATATGAGGTGTTGCTCCTCCAACCTGAGTTTGGCCTCATCATGGCAGTAGAGGAGGCCATGTATGGACATATCCGAATGGGAATGTGAAGGAGAGTTGAAGTGAGTGGCAACCGGGAGATCCTGTCTGTTGTGGCGTACAGAACAGAGGTGCTCGACAAAGCAGTCCCCCAATCTACGTCGGGTCTCGCCGATATAGAGGAGGCCATACCGGGAGCACCAGATGCAACAGATTACTCCAACAGACTCAGAAGTGAAGTGTTGTTTCACCTGGAAGGATTGTTTGGGGCCCTGAATGCTGGTAAGAGATGAGGTGTAGGGACAGGTGTAGCACTCACACTTGCAAGGATAAGTACCAGGTGGGAGATCTGTGGGGAGGGTCGTGTGGACCAGGCAGTCGTGGAGGAAATGAACCCTGCAGAAAGCAGAGAGGGGTAGAGAGGGAAAGGTGTCCTTAATGGTGGGGGTCCTGTTGAAGGTGGCGGAAGTTGCGGAGGATAATATGCTGGATCCAGAGGCTGGTGGGGTGATAGGTGAGGACAAGGGGGACACGGTCCCTGTTGTGGTGATGGGAGGATGGGGTGAGAGCTGAAGTGTGGGAAATGGAGGAGATGTGGGTGAGGGCATCATTGATGATGGCGAAGGGAAACCACGATCCTTAAAGAAAGAGGACATTTGAGATGTCCTGGAAACGAAAGCCTCATCCTGGGAGCAGAAGCGGTGGAGACGGAGGAACTGAGAATAGGGAATAGCATTTTTGCATTTGGCAGGGTGGGAAGAGGTATAGTCAAGGTAGCTATGAGAGTCATTGGGTTTATAGAAGATGTCTTGGACAGTCTGTCTCCAGAGATGGAGACCAAAAGATCGAGAAAGGGGAGAGAAGTGTCTGAGATGGACCAAGTGAATTTGAGGGCTGGGTGGAAGTTAGAGGCAAAATCAATGAAATTGACAAGCTCAGCATGGGTGCAGGAAGCAGTACCAATGTAGTTGTCAATGTAGCGAAGGAAAAGTTGGGGAGCAGTACAAGTATAGATTTGGAGCATAGACTGTTCCACATAACCAGTGAAGAGGCAGGCATAGCTGGGGCCCATGCAAGTGCCCATAGCTACACCCTTGGTCTGAAGAAAATGGGAAGAGCCAAAAGAGAAGTTATTAAGTGTGAGTACCAGTTCCGCCAACCTGAGGAGTGTGGTGGTGTTGGGGAACTGGTGAGGTCTATTGTCCAGAAAGTAGCGGAGGGCTTTGAGGCCTTCTTGATGGGGAAGTGTATAAGGATTGGACATCCATAGTGAAAATGAAGCAGTCAGGACTGGGGAAGTGGAAGTTATTGAAGAGGTGGAGGGCATAGGATATATCCCGGATGTAGGTAGGGAGCGACTGAACTATGGGTGACAAAATGAAGTCCAGGTACGCAGATACAAGTTTGGTGGGGCAGGAGCAGGCCAAAACTATGGGTCTTCTGGGACAGTCAGGCTTGTGGATCTTGGGGAGGAGGTAAAACCGAGCAGTGCGGGTGTGGGAATTATGAGTGTTTTGGCTGAGGATGGAAGATCTCCAGAGTTGATAAGGGAGGTGATGGTACAGGAGACAATGGTTTGATGTTTTTTGGTGGGGTCCTGTTCCAGAGGTAAGTAAGAGGAGGTGTCAGAGAGCTGCCATTTGGTAGAGGTAGAGGTCTGTCCGCCAGACTACTACAGCACCACCTTTGTCTGCGGGTTTGATTACAGGTTCGGTGGGGCAGGAGCAGGCCGAAACTATGGGTCTACCGGGACAGTCAGGCTTGTGGATCTTCTACTTGTTGTACGTGTTGCTTTGACCCCAGCATCTGCAGAGTATTTTGTGTTTAAAATAGGAGCAGGAGTAGGCCATCTGGCCCATCAAGCCTGCTCTACTATTCAATAAGATCATGGCTGATCTGTCCATCCGCTCATCTCCACCTACCTGCCTTTCCCCCATAACCCTTAATTCCCCTGCTTATAGAAAATTACAAATTCACATAATCTCCTCCGATTCAGAGAGCAATTGAATCACCACAGAATCATCAAATATTAAAATCACAAAATCATCGATTCATTGAAACATAACTCATGTAGACAAGAAGTGTCGCAGAGACACAAAGTCAGAGATTCATGGGTTAAGGGTGAAAGATGAAAAGTTTAAGGGGAACATGAGGGGAAACTTCTTCACTCAGAAGGTGGTGAGAGTGTGGAATGAGCTGGTGCATACGAGCTCAATTTCAATGCTGAAGAGAAATTTGGATAGTAGGACTATGGAGGGCTATGGTCCCAGTGCATTAGGCAGTTTAAATCATTCACGCAGACCAGATGGACCAAAGGGCCTTTTTCTGTGCTGACCATTTCTATGACTCAATTTCTCCAAAATTTTCACCGATCCACAAAAAGATGTGTCTGTGATGCTGCTGCAAGTAAGTTTTTCCTCGCAGCTGTGCATTCATGCACTTGTGCATGTGACAATAAACTCGACTTTGCATTTGACTTTGAGGAATAAAGTGACCATAGAATCATAGAGCTGCAGAAACAGAACAAAGGCAGAATAATAATCGAATCACTGAATCGGAGAATCAAGAATAATCACTGAATCAGAAAATCATCTCAGAAAAAAATGGAATTATCTAATCATTCAGAAACACAATCCAATTGAAAAAATTTTGGAATCATCATGAAGATGTAGAAAGCTGTCAGAATCAAAAGATCTTAATTTGATATCAGTTTTGTAGAATTATTGCAAAATCGAAGAATCTTACAACTGTAAAATGATAGACTGATCACGGAAAAATAGAAATAGAGAACCATGAAGGAATTGTCAGTTTTCAAAATATTATAGAGTCATAAATTATAAAATAATCATGGAATCAAAGATTATAAAATCAAGTTCAATTTCTTGTTCAAATTTATTGTGCTGACTGTACATACGCACAACCAAGCAAGGAAACATTCTTCTGGACCACAGGGCACCCACAAAGCATGTATCACACAGTATAAAAACAAAATAGTACCACAAGTAAGTTAATGAAATATAATTCAAAATGCATGTGGTGTGCAGCCCAGGTAAGCAGTAAACAATAAACAGCTTGTTATCATAGTGACGGGATGTCGAGCATGGCAGGGTTTTCATCAGTCTCACAGTCAGAGGGAAGAAGCTGCCACCCAGACTGGCAGTCCCTATCTCGATGTTTCTGTACCTCCTCTCTGACAGCAGTGGATCAAAGAGTTTGTGGGATGGGTGATAGGGGTCCTCAACAATGCTTTGGGCCCTTCAACTACAACACTCCTGGCAAATATCACAAAGAAGGGGAGGGAGACCCCAGTAAACTTCTCAGCAGTTTTTACTATCCCCTGTAAGGTCTTGGTATAGATGCATTGCAGCATGTGTACCACTCAATGATGCATCCAGACAGAACATTCTCAATAGAGTTCCTATTGATATCTGCTGGAATGGGGGGGGGGTATTTGCACCGTTTGTTGTCTTTTGCACAATGGTTCTTTGTCCATCCTTTTGGGTGTAGCCGTTCATTGATTCTATTGTGATTGTCCTGAAGAAAACTAATCTCAGGATTATAGATGATGGCGTACGGTGAAGGTGTTATAGTTGAATGCCCGCAGTATATGGAAAAAGGTAGATGAACTCATCGCACAGTTACAGATTGGCAGGTATGACATTGTGAGCATCACTGAATCGTGGCTGAAAGAAGATTCTATCTGGGAGCGTTATGTCCAGGGATACACATTGTATTGACAGGAAAGGCAGGTAAACAGAGGGAGCGTTGTGGCTCTTTTGGTAACAAATGAAATCAAATCATTAGGAAGAGGTGACATAGGATCGAAAGGTGTAGAATTGTTGTGGGCCGAACTAAGAAACTTCAAGGTTAAAAAGACCCTGATGGGAGTTATATACAGACTCCAAACAGTGGCAAAAATGTTGTTTACAAATTGAAATGAAGGATAGAAAATGCATGTCAAAAGGGCAATGTTATAATAGTCATGGGGGATTTCAAGATGCAAGTAGATTGGGAAAATCTGGTTGTTGCTGGGTCCCAAAGGGGGAATTTGCAGAACGTCTATGAGATGGCTTTTTAGGGCACCTCTCGTTTGAACCCAGGAGCAGATCAGCTATTCTAGATTGGGTGTTGTGCAACAAACCAGATTTGACTCGAGAGCTTAAATTAAAGGAATCTTTAGGAGCCAGTGATCATAATATGATAGAATTCACCCTGTAACTTGAGAAGCAGATGGCAAAGTTAGATGTATCAGTATTACAGTGGAGTGAAGGAAATTACAGAGCTTGAAAATTAATTGGAAGGGGACACTAGCAAGGATGATGGTGGAGCAGCAATGGCTGGAGTTTCTGGAAGCAATTTGGAACATTTATTACAGGTACATTCCAAAGAAGAATAAGTATCCTAAATACAGGATGACACAATCATGGCTGACAAGAGAAGTCAGCCCACATAAAAGCCAGACAGAGGGCATATAATTGAGTAATAGATGTTGGGAAGTTAGAGGATTGGGAAGCTTTTAAAAGCCAACAAAAGACAACAAAAACAGTCATAAAGAAGGAAAAGATGGAATATAAAGGTCAGCTAGCCAATAACATTAAAGAGGATACGAAAAGTTTATTCAGATATATAAAGCTAAAATAGAGGCGAGAGCGAAAATTGGAATATTGAAGAAAAGGTATTGGAGAGGTAGTAATGGTGGGGTGGGGGGTGTGGCAAGGAAATATCGGATGAACAGAATAAGTATTTTACATCAGTGTTCACTGTGGAGGACACTACTTGTATGGTGGAAGTTCCAGATGTCAGGGGTCAGAAGTGTGTGAAGTTGCCATTACTAAGGAGAAAGTGCTTGCCAAACTGAATGGTCTGAAAGTAGATAAATCACCTGGGAGAGTTGGTCTACACTTCAGAGTTCAAAAGAGGAGGCTGAGGAGATAGTGGAGGAATTAGTAATGATCTTTTAGGAATCATTGGATTCCGGTATGATTTGGGAGGACTGGAAAATTGCAAATGTCACTCGACTCTTCAAGAAGGGAAAGAGGCAGAAGAAGGGAAATTATAGTCCAGTTAGTCTGACCTCAGTGATTGGGATAATGTTGGAGCTGGTTGTTAAGGATGAGGTTTCAGGGTAGCACACTAGCATGGCTAGAGCATTGGCTGCTTGGCAGGAGGCAAACAGAGGGAATAAAGGGAGCCTTTTTTCATTGGCTGCCGGTAACTAGCGGTGTTCCACGGGGGTCTGGGTTGGGAGCGATTCTTTCTACATAGTATGCAAGTGATTTGGATGAAGAAGTTGATGGCTTTGTGGCTTTGATGGCTGTGTGCAGACAATATAAAGATCGATGGAGTGGCTGGTAATGTTGAGGAAGCAGGGAGTCTGCAGACGGACTTAAACAAATTAAGAGAATGAGCAAAGAAATGGCTGATGGAATACAATGTAGGAAGTGCATGATCATGCAGTTTGATAGAAAAAATAAAAGCACGGACTATTTTCTAAACTGAAAGAAAATTTAAATACCTGAGGTGCAAGGGGACTTGGGAGTCCTCGCATCAGATTCCCTAAAGGTTAATTTGCAGATTGAGTCAGTGGTGGGAAAGCAAATGCAATGTTATCATTCATTTTGAGAGGATTAGAATATAAAGCAAGGATGTAATGTTAAGGCTTTATAAGGTGCTTATGAAGCCTTACTTGTGAGCAGTTTTGGGCCTTTTATCTAAGAATGGATGTGCTGACATTATAGAGGGTTCAAAGGAGGCTCACAAAAATGATTCTGGGATTGAAGGGTTGATCGTTGGAGGAGCATTTGATGGCTCTCAGCCAGTACTCTCAGAAGAATTCAGAAGAATAAGGGAGATCTCATTGAAACCTATTGAACGCTTTCTATGGTTAGGAAGCCTAACACCAGAGGGCACAGCCTCAGAATAGAGGGAGTTCCATTTAAAATGGAGATGAGGAGGAAATTACTTAGCTAGAGAGTGGTGAATCTGTAGAATTTGTTGCCACAGGTGGCTGTGGAAGCCAAGTCATTGGGTATATTTAAGGCAGAGGTTGATAGAGCCATCATTAGTCAAGGCATGAAGGGCTATGGGGAGGTGGCAGGAGAAAGGGTTGAGAGAGAAATGGATCAGCCATGATGGAATGGCAGAGCAGACGTGACAGGCCAAATAGCTTAACTCTGCTCCTATATCTTATGGTCTTATGGTCATATATGTATTTTGATTTTAAATTTACTTTGAACTTTAAAACATAGATTCATAAAATTATCACAGAATTACAATCAGATAATAATTAATGAATTTATCAGTTTACAAAAGCTGATAGACTAAGCTCAAAATCATAGAAAAAGATCAATTCATAGAATTGTAGAAATGTCACAGAATGATGGATCATGTTACAGAAATATCGTCATTGAAGTATTATAGAATCATCATATCATAAAACTAACTACATTCCCATAGAAGAGCTGCTTCATGGATTTATCAATGAAGCTATTCATCGAAGGCAGTAAGTTATGGAATCAATAGAAATATGGAAAGCAAGTATCAGAGAAAAATCCCTAAATCATAGAAAAGTATTGCTGAATAATCACAGAATATTCTTCAGAAAGGCAGTATCCAACATTAAGGACCCACATCACTCAGAACATGTCCTCTTCTCATTGCTACCATCAAGGAGGAGGTACAGAAGGGTGAAGGCACGTACTCATTAATTCAGGAGCAGCTTCTTCCCCTCTGCCATTAGATTACTGAATGAACACTAACTCACTTGTTGCTTTCTTGTTGCACTACTTACTTAATATGATTTTATATACAGTATCCCTTATTATAATTTATAGTTTTATATTATTATATATTACAATGTACTGCTACCGCATATGCCAGCAATATGAAACCAAATTCTGAATGATCTACACATGAAGTCACAGTTGTACAATCAGGGTATAATTGTAGAATTGGAGCATCATCATAGAATCATAGATAGATAAAATAGCAATGGAGTCAAAGAAACCATAGAATTCCTGTGTCAAAGATCAATGGAATAACCACAAAGAACAATGGAAGCATTGTCCAACTGTAGAGTTGTAAAATGTTCACAAAGTCTAAATCTCCTCCATCTAGTCCTTTCTGTCTTCTCACAGATACCTGCAGGCAGGGGGTACAGGAGCCAGAAGACCCAAATCACCAAAGAACAGTAACGTTGTTTCAACAGTTCAGTGTTTGAACAAATCAGAACAACCCCAATAACCACAAAGTTCAAAGTAAATTTATTATCAAAGTACATATATGTCACCATACACAACCCTGAGATTCATTGTCATGTGGGCATACTCAATAAATCAGAATAATAACCATAACAGAATCAATGAAAGATCGCATCAACTTGGACATTCAATCAGTGTGCAAAATACAACAAACTGGGCAAATACAAAAGAAAGATATAATAATAGTAATAAAAATAATAAATGAATGAACAGTAAGTATCAGGAACATGGGAGAAAGAGTTCTTGAGAGGGTGCTCCCACGTTCCAAATGCATACCAGTTAGGGTTAGTGAGTTGGCACTGGAAGTGTGGTGACACTCGTAGGCTGCCCCAGCACATCCTCAGGCTGTGCTGGTCATTGAGACAGATGACACATTTCACTGTGTAACACACACAAAATGCTAGAGGATCTCAGCAGGTCAGGCAGCACCCATGGAGAAGAATAAAGAGCGATGCTTCAGACCAAGACCGTTGGTCAGGACATTGTGTTTCGATGTACATGTCACAAATGATTATTTATATTTATGTAAATGAGAAAGTCTGCAGATGCTGGAAATCCAAAGATACACACACAAAATGCTGGAGGAACTCAGCAGGTCAGGCAGCATCTATGGAAATTAATAAACAGTTGACGTTTTGGCCAAGACCCTTCTTCAGGGCTGGAAAAGAAGGGGAAGGCTCCAAAATAAGAAGGTGTGGGGAAGGAAAGGAGGATAACTAGAAGGTGATTATTGGATAGGAAAGATTAAGAGCTGGAGAGGAAAGAATCTGATAGGAGGGGATAGTGGACAATAGGAGAAAAGGAAGGAGGAAGGGGCCCAGGGGCAGGTGAGAAGTGGGGAACAGAAGAAATGGGGAATGAGAGGGATTTCTTTACTGGAAGGAGAAGGTGATATTCATGCCATCAGATTGGATTCAGCCCAGCCAGAATATGAGCTGCTGCTCCTCCTCCCCGAGCATGGACCAACATGTCCGAATGGGAATGGGAATGGGAATTAAAACGTTTGGCCATCGGGAAGTTCTGCTTTTGGCGGATGGAGCAGAGATGTTCGTCAAAGCGGTCCCTCGATTTACAATGGCTTTATGTGCCTGTCATGCTTTTCATTGCTTCTGCTCACACATGCACTTGTGCATGGGACAATCAATGCAACTTAGACTAACTATCATCCTAGAATGTGTAAGGTGGGGGCGGACTCTACAATTAATGAGATTTTCATCAATGAGCCCATACAATTTTCTGATCAAACAATCTATCACTCTGGGGAACATATGCAACTTGTCTCAAGTAGACAGATGCCAAAGCAATCCAAAGAAAAAGAGCAGCAGATAATAGACTGGAAAACAGAAGGATAAATCTAAAAACAGAACACTTACTTTGTAATCTAAGCCACATTAACCCAAAATAACACTTGTAAGTCATGCCTTTGTGCATTGTAGAGTACATTGTGACACAGACTGAGGTCAACCTGACCTTCAGATACATCCATTGAAGGATCCTTCAGCAACACATCTTATCCAAGAGCAACTCCCTTTGTACTTTCTCAAGGCTGACCCAGAAACATTCTATCAACAGCAAAATCCAGGGAAATAGTTCCGACTGAAAGAGAAACTGCCTCACTAAACTGTAACTAACTTTGATATTTGTCTGTGGCTAGTTACAAACCTTTCTGATGAATACCTTCATTAATAATATTGTGATTGATTTTGGGCCTTGTATCTAAGGAAAGATGTATTTATTGGTCCAGAGGAAGTCCAGAAGAATGATCTCAGGAATGGAAGGTTTAACCTTCAAGCCGTGTTTGATGTCTCTGGACCTGTACTTGAGTTCAGGATGAGGAGGGATCTCACTAATGCCTCCGGACTACTGGAAGCCTGAATAGAGTGGATGTTTTCAGTAGTGGGAGAGTCTAGGATCCAAAGGCACAGTGTCAGAATAAAGGGATGTCCCTTCAGCCAGAGGACAGTAAATCTGTGGAATTTGTTGCCATGAACGGCTGAGGAGACCAAGTCATTGCCTCTTTTGGCAGCTTTTACACTTCATTTTGCATAGTTATTGTTTTATCTTATTCTGGTTCAATACACAGTGTAATGATTTGAACTGAATTAACATAAAGTTAGACAAGGTTTTCACTGTAGCTTCATATATGTGACAATAATAAACCAATATCAATATTTAAGTAGGTCAGACAGTGTCTATGGAGAGGAATAAAGAGTTTACACTTTAGGCCCATAACCTTCATCTGGACCTGAGTTCTGATGAAAGTACCATATGTCCTGATAAAGAGTCTTGGACTGAAACAGCTACTCTTTATTACTTTCCGTAATTTCTTCCTGACCTGCAAAATTCCTCCAGTATTTTGTGTGTGTTTATCTGGATTTACAGTATCCGCAGAATCTCTTGTGTTTACCAATATTTAAGGTCCAGGTTGAAAAGTTCCTGTATGGTGAAGGGGTTGAGGTTTAAAGGGGCGGGGTAGGTGGGAGAATAAGATTGGAAAATAAAACACACATGATTGAATGGCACAGTAGAATCAATGGGCCAAATGGCCTAATTAAGCTCCTATATCTTTTGGCGTAATAGTTTTATATCTGTCCTTCATGAACGCAAAGCTCTGAGCAGAATTCAACAGCTGATACCTAAGCGAAGGGAAACTATTAACATAAGAGATTCCAAAGTGCTGGAAATCCAGAGCAACCCACACAAGATGCTAGAGGTTAAGTGTCGTGATTCCAGCAGGTCAAGTTGGGTACCATTTGTGGAGGGAGAGCAACATTGTGACTACGTTGATCACACATGTACTTGTGCATATCACAATAAGCACAAACAGGTGCTCAGCGCCTTCTGCCTGCATTCGACTGGACTCCCTCTCTTCTTGCCATCGGGCTCCGGGACGGGCTTCATTCTCCCCAGCACTGAACGGGCTCCAAAGCTGTGGACTCCTATTTTGTGACTCTGCGGTCATGTTCATTGTGATTTTGCTTGCTTATTTTTTTTTCTATTTGTACGAGTTGTCCTCTTTTGGAAATATGGCAATCTTGTTTGTGTTTTTTTAGTGAATTCTGCTGTGTTTCTTTGTTTTGATCAGACCCAGTCTTAGTGACCCCTTGGAAGGTGTTGTAAACGAAGTGGTACCATTCCCAAGAGAAACTTAAGCATAACTATTTTACAAGGAAAAATAATTAGAACAAAAATACGAAGTCTACCTCCTGCCTGATGATAGCTGTAAGAAGATGGCATGGCCCAAGTGGTGGAGATCTTAAACCACCCCAACACTAAACTGTTCCCACAACCTGTGGACTCATTTACAAACCACAAACTAGAGAAAATCTGCAGATGCTGGAAATCTGAGCAACACACACAAAATGCTGGAGGAGCTCAGCAGACTAGGCAGCATCTGTGGAAAAAAGTACAGTCAACGTTTTGGGCTGAAGCCCTTCGGCAGGACGGGAGAAAAACAAGCTGAGGAGTAGATTTAAAAGGTGGGGGGAGGGGAGAGAGAACCACCAGGTGATAGGTGAAACCTGGAGGGGAAGGGATGAAGCAAAGAGCTGGGAAGTTGATTGTTGAGATTTGATGAGAGTGGGAAAAGGGAATGGGAAATGGAGAAGGGGGGGAAGGGTAGGGGGGTATTACTGAAAGTCAGAGAAGTCAATATTCACATCATCAAGTTTTCAGAATCAGAATCAGAATCAGGTTTATTATCACCGGCATGTGTCGTGAAATTTGTTAACTTAGCAGCAGCAGTTCAATGTAATACATAATATAGAAGAAGAAGGGAAAAAACTAAATAGCATAATAATAATAGTAAATAAATAAGTAAACCAATTGCAGTATATGTCTATTGAATAGATTAAAAATCATACAAAAACAGGAATAATATGTATTAAAAAAAAATAGTAGTGTTCACGGGTTCAATGACCATTTAGGAATCAGGGGAAGAAGCTGTTCCTGAATCACTGAGTGTGTGCCTTCAGGCTTCTGTACCTCCCACCCAATGGTAACAGTGAGAAAAGGGCATGCCCTGGGTGCTGGAGGTCCTTAATAATGGACACTGCCTTTCCGAGGCACTGCTCCTTGAAGATGTCCTGGGTACTTTGTAGGCTAGTACCCAAGATGGAGCTGACTAAATTTTTAACTCTCTGCAGCTTCTTTCGGTCCTGTGCTCTAGCTCCTCACCCCCCCCCCCCCCATACCAGACAATGGTGCAACCTGTCAGAATGCTCTCCACAGTACATCTATAGAAGTTTTTGAGAGTATTTGTTGACATACTAAATCTCTTCAAACTCCGAATGAAGTATAGTCACTGTTTTGCCTTCTTTATAACTGCATCGATATGTTGGGACAAGGTTAGGTCCTCAGAGATCTTGACACCCAGGAAATTGAAACTGCTCACTCTCTAAACTTCTGATCCCACTATGAGGATTAGTGTGTTTTTCTTAATCTTACCCTTCCTGGAATCTACAATCAATTCTTTCGTCCTACTGACATTGAGTGCAAGGTTATTGCTGTAACACCACTCCAGTAGTTGGCATATCTCGCTCCTGTATGCTCTCTCATCTCCATCTGAGATTCTACCAACAAGTTAGAGGTTACTCAAACAGAATACTAGGTGTTCTTCCTCCAACCTAAATGTGGCCTCATCACAACAGTGGATGGACATATCGGAATGGAAATGGGAAGTGGAATTAAAATAGGTGGCCACTGAGAGATCCTGCTTGTTCTGGCAGATGGAGCAGAGACGCTTGCTGAAGCGGTCTCCCAATCTACGTCGGGTCTCACAAGAGGCCACACCGAGAGCACCAAACACAATAACTGACCTCAACAGACTGACAGGTGAGTGTGGCCTCACCTGGAAGGACTGTTTAGGGCCCTGGATGGTAGTGAGGGAGGAGGTGTATGAGGAGTCTATGGTGCAACCATACTTTTCCTGTGCTACATTGACAACTCCATTGGTGCTGCTTCCTGCACCCGTGCTGAGCTTGTCGACTTCATCCACTTTGCCTCTAACTTCCACCCTGCCCTCAAATTCACCTGGTCCATTTCCAACACCTCCCTTCCCTTTTTCGATCTCACTGTCTCTAACTCCGGAGACAGCTTGTCCACTGATGTCTGTTACAAACCCATGGACTCCAACAGCTACCTGGACTGTACCTCTTCCCACCCTACTGCTTGTAAAAACGCATCCCATTTTCTCAATTCTCTGTCTCCACCGCATCTGCTCTCAGGATGGGGCACCCATTAACTTCCCAGCTCTTCATCCCTCCCCCTCCAGGTTTCATCTCTCACCTGGTGGTTCTCTCTCCCCTCCCTCCACCTTTTAAATCTACTCCTCAGCTTTTTTTCTACAGTCCTGCTGAAGAGTTTCAGCCTGAAACATCAACTGTACTTGTTTCCATAGATGCTGCCTGGCCTGCTGAGTTCCTCCAGCATTTTGTGTTGTGTTGACTTATTTTCAAGCACTTTTTGTCTCATGTTCTTGATATTTATTGCTTAGTTATTTATTATTTTGTTTGCTTTGTATTTACTGTGAATACCTGCAAGAAAATGAATCTCAGGGTAATGTGTGGTGACATATACAGTATATACTTTGATAATAATTTAACTTTTAACTTTGCACTTGAACTTAGAAAAATAAGGCCAACCTGAGTACAAGGTGGTCAATGTGGTCATAGTGTTGCTGTAGAGATAAGGGTTGTGCTGTTGTTTCAAGCTCCGAATGGATGAAAGAAAGTAGAAAGTGTTTTCTTGAACCTGGTAGTGTAGGACCTCAGGCTTCTGTACCTCCAGCCTGCTAGTAGCTGCTAGAAGAGAAGATGGCATGGCCTGGATGGTGGGGATCATTGATGATCCTTAAAGTCAAAGTGAAAGTCAAGTTTATTGTCATCTGCACAAGTACATGTGTGCACTGATATCATTTTATTTATTTAGTGATACAGTGCGGGGTAGGGCCTTCTGGGCCTTCGAGCCATGCCAACCCAGCTACCCCTGACAACCCCAATTAACCCTAAACTCTTCACAGGACAACTTACGGTGACCAATTAGCCAACCAGTATGTCTTTGGACTACGGGAGGAAACAGGAGAAACCCAAGCCTACAGAGACTCCTTCCCCACAGCACCAGAATTTATTTCAAACTCCGCTGCCCTGAGCTGTAATAGTGCCATGCTAATCTCTACGTACCCTGGTGCCCAATGGAAACTTTATCGCAGCACATACACAACATTCACAAGAGAAATATAAGCATAAATTATAGAGTATTTTTTACAAGAAAACACAATTAAGACAAAAATAAAATCTACTTGAATGCCAAATGCTCATAAGATTGCTGACAGGAGGTATCTGCCTTGGGGTCCACTGACCCCTCGACTAATGGTAGGGGTCCACAGCATAAAATGGTTGGGAAACCCTGCTGGTTGGTTTAAGAACTCAATAGTTGAAGGGAAGTAGTTGTTCTTGAATCTGGTGGTGTGGGACCTCTGCTTTCTGTACCTCCTGCCTGATGGGAACTGTGAGAAGGTGGCATGGACTGGGTGGTGGGGATCTTGGATGATAGATATTGTCTTGTTGAGGCAGCGTCTCCTCGATGGTGTGGTGGACATCATCTCACCAATGATGGGTAGAGATAACTCTCAGGAGAACTGCATACTCAGGGGTCTCTGCATTGTCAATGATCCCTCCCATTCGTCCAACTATCTCTTTGAACGCCCCTCCCACCCCACATCAGGGAGGAGGTACCTTAGTATTAGCACAAGAAGGGTTAGAATGAGAAACTTTATCCCCCAGGCCGCAAGACGACTGAACTCCCAGCCACCGCCAAAGCTTTATCACATGTTACATTGTTTACTTTTAACTTATATCGTATATGCACCTCATTATTTGAAGCTTATTTGTGGTAACGTTATATTTGTGGTAATTTATGTGTAATGTGTGTGACTCATGCGTTACATATATTGGTCCAGAGGAACATTGTTTTGTTTGCTGGTATACATGTGTACGTTTGAATTACAATAAAATGAACTTGAACTTGAAAGTATTTCCCTGGCTTCTCACCTCAGGACTTGAAAGAGACTGCGATAAAGTCTGAGTCATGATTTGGGAAGCAATTTGATCTGTTTGTGCCAAAATCAAAACAGAACTGCAAGGCTTTGCACCCATTCCCTGGCACAGGGCCCACCCAATGATCTCAGCTCTGATACTGCCAGTTTGGAGGTGGCGCAGACCATCCTTCCCTTGAGGGGCTGTTGACTGCATCATTCCCCGATGGTTGCTAGGAGATTTCTCAGCAGCAGTGAATGGCCTTGAGATTTATGGGGTACTCTTGGTGTCCCGAGGCACGACTCTCAAGTTACATCTTGGTAGAACGCAAGAGCCGCCACAACCAATCAGTGGGCAGAAAACTCACAAAATGTGTTAGTTAATGGCTGGGTCGCTTCTTCTGATGTGAGTTTAAGAATTAATTTGGGTATATTAGAATTAGAATTGGTATTGGTTTATTATTGTCACATGTACCAAGATACAGCCAACAGCCTGTCTTGCACACTATTCTTACAAATTAGATTATTACACAGGACACTGAGGTAGAACAGAGTAAGACAACAACAAGGCTGAGTAAAGTGTTACAGACACAGAGAAAGCGTAGCACAGGTAAACAATATAGAGCAAGTTCATAATGAGACAAATAAATGAATTCCCTGACCAGGAATCGAACCCAGATCATGGTGATGCGAGCACCAAATCCTAACCCCGGCAGATAGCAATGTGGGCCCTTTGACCTCAGAGGGGTGTAACGCAAGAACTGCCAATTTGGCAGCCTGTTTATTTGTTTAAACCCTATTTGGATTAATGTACTTCTTCTGTAACTGCGTGCAAGAAAATAAATTTCAACCTACTATATGGTAAGATAGATGACCTTTGATAATATTTTGAACTTTGAATTTTGAAGGCCAACAGAACTAACAGCACAGCGCAAGTTCTCAGACAATGGAATCTGCAGCAACAGGCAATCTGCTGGAGGAACTCAGCAGGTCAAGCAGAATCTGTGTGGGGCAAGAGAGGAGAAGTGAAACCTGGTGCAGGGTTTCGACCCAATAAATTGGCAATTCCTTTCTCCCCACAGATGCTGCTCAACCCACTGAGTTCCTTCTGCAGATTGTTTGTTGCTACAAATTTACAAGGCTTGGGTCAGGGCTGCAGCTGATGCCTTCAACTTTCTGTTTGGACACACTCAGGGATTTCTTTCCAGGACCATGACCATGACCCCTGCTGGAGGAACAAACTGAAACTGTAAGGAAAAAGTCTCAAAATGACAAAAGGGAAGGAAACTGCAACACTAGTGAGGCCTACAGATGTTAATAAGGCTTACAGATAAGTCACAGGCCTTCAGGGACTACAAGGCCTCATGATGAATCTAAGGCAACTGAGGCAACAGATGATTATTTGACAAAAAAAAGACTAGTGGCACATAGAACGTAGAATATAGCTTTTGTATCTTCTGCCCAATGGAAGAGAGGAGAAGAGAAAATGTCTGGGATGAATGGGGTCTTTGATTATGTTGGCTGTTTTACTGAGGCAGTAAGAAGTGTAGACAAAGAAACCACATCTTAATCACAAACATGAGAAAAACTGGAAATCCAAAGCAACGCATACAAAATGCTGGAGGAGCTCAGCAGGCCAGACAGCATCTATGGAAAAAAAAAGTAAACATCCTTCTTCTGTTCTTCCACGCACACCCCCACCCCACCCACCTCCAAGAATAAGTCTAAGGAGCACCCTAACTAATTAGTCATGAATGTTGAGACTAAATGGTGTTACTCTGACAGAAGTTCAGTGATGGTCCAAGTGCAGAGGGAAAGACACAGACACGGAATGAACAGATCTATGAGTTTTAATAAGAACTGTACAGAACAAAGGAGAAAAGTAAACACCTGGCCAACAGGGCCACTGACTAAAATCTCTCAAGCTAACCAAAAACTAATGTTGCTGCTGTGGCTCAAGGGCAGTAACTTAGATCATACAGCTTCTTTAACAGGGTCTATTTAACTCATTCATCTTCTTCCCCGGAACGTGGACTATGGTAATCAGGGAGTGTTGTCATCACCACGCTTTGCTCAGGATTTGACAAGTCTGAAACAAAAGGAAGGGAGTTAAATTCAATTACAAAGAAACCCTAATTGGCTGGTGTGGGCATTCTCATGTGTGCGACTTCCGTTTTCTTTCAGCACCCAGATTCCGCATCAGTGCCCACCTTTGTAAAATCCTCCCATGTTACTACCCTTTCCGTGCACACCAGGACAAACCTTCGATGTTCCCCCGATTCCCCAGAGAGTATGGATATGGTAAATGCAAGCAGGATTTTATCCAATCTAGACCCTCAGAGATTGGGTGAGACTAGAACTAGAGGTTAGTGGCTTAGGGTGAAAGATGAAATAATTAAAGGGAACCTGAGGGGGTGATGCGAGTGTGGAACAAAGAGCCAGAAGAAGTAATGGGAAGGGGTTTGATTGCAATGTTTGAGAGGAGTTTGGATAGGTACATGGGTGAAAATGGTGGCGCGACGGCAGCGCACAGCCATTCCAGGAATGAATATCTGTTATCTGTAAGTAGGGGCCGTGCACAATCCTGATTTGATGGGGACGGACGTGAGAAGCACGGATGAACATCTGGTGAAACTTCTGACATGCCTGTTTCGCTGCCGCTGCCGCTGATTGAGAAATCTCCGGGAGGAAGGCCCCAAATCCTCAGCTTTGCCTGTTGCTTGGCAGCCGAGGCCGAGGTCGAAGCGCTCGGCAGAGATGGTGCTCGGTGCTTGGTGTCGGAAGGCTGGTCGGAGGCTCGAAGTTTTTCGGACGGACTCAGAGTTGGCTGTGGTCGGATGCTTCCAGAGGCTGCATCGGTAAGCTTTGCGGCGCTGGAGGTTCATGGCAGGAAGAGTTTTTCTTCCTTCTACCGTCTACGTGAGATGATGGGCTATCGGGGGCTTTGAGACTTTCTTTTACCGTGTCCATGGTCTGCCCGTATCAAATTACGGCATTGCTTTGCACTGTTGTAACTGTATGTTATAATTAAGTGGTTTTTGTCAGTTAGTCTTGGTCTATCTTGTGTTTCTGTGATATCATACTGGAGGAACATCGTATCATTTCTTAATGCATGCAGTACTAAATGACAATAAATGAGGACTGAGTGTCCTCACAACCTAATCTAATCTAATGGAGGGCTATGGTCCGGGTGCAGGTCGATGGGAGTAAGCAGAGTAACAGTTCAGAACAGTCTAGATTGTCCAGAGGACCTGTGGTGCTCATTGACTCCATGACTCTATCCCAAGGTTTGGATTCTCCTCTTCCTCCCTCTATCCTCAAGTGAAACACGCCTCATCTCCTTCTGCAAAGCAAAAGAGTTGACATTGTTTGTCAGTGATAATGAACCTGATTCTAATTTTGGCCAGCCATTCAACCATCTGCCTAGTGACCTCCTCATGTGGGTCACGGTTAGGAGGGGGAAGGGGAAGAGTCAGGTACTAGAGAGTACCCCAGTGGCTGTACCCTTTGACAATATGTACTCCTGTTTGAGTACTGTTGGGGGGGACAGCCTACCTGGGGGAAGCAACAGTGACCGTGCCTCCAGCACAGAGGAGTTCAGAAGAGTAGGGAAAGGAAGAGGAAGGCAGTAGTGATAGGGGACTCGATAGTTAGGGGGTCAGACAGGCGATTCTGTGGATGCAATCAGGAGACCCGGATGGTAGTTTGCCTCCCTGGTGCCAGGGTCCGGGATGTTTCTGATCGCGTCCAAGATATCCTGAAGTGGGAGGGTGAGGAGCCAGAGGTCATGGTACATATAGGTACCAATGACATGGGTAGGAAAAGGGAAGAGGTCCTGAAAGTAGAATATAGGGAGTTAGGAAGGCAGTTGAGAAGTAGGACTGCAAAGGTAGTAATCTCGGGATTACTGCCTGTGCCATGCAACAGTGAGAGTAGGAATGGAATGAGGTGGAGGATAAATGCATGGCTGAGGGATTGGAGCAGGGGGCAGGGATTCAAGTTTCTGGATCATTGGGACCTCTTTTGGGGCAGGTGTGACCTGTACAAAAAGGACGGGTTACACTTGAATCCTAGGGGGACCAATATCCTGGCGGGAAGGTTTAATAGAGCTGTTAGGGAGGGTTTAAACTAATTTAGCAGGGGGGTGGGAACCGGAATGATGGAGCGGAGGAGAGGGAAAACAGAAATAGATCTAAGGTAGTGAGCAGTAAGGATGTCAGGAAGGACAGGCAAATTTGGATGGAGCAAATTTGCAGCTATTGGGATGAGTTGCAGTGCAATAAAGTTGCAGTGTAATCAATGCAAAAAGTACCAAATACTGGACTTAAGGTGTTATACTTAAATGCATGCAGCATAAGAAATAAGGTGGATGGTCTTATTATACAGTTACAGATTGGCAGGTATGATGCTGTGGCCATCACTGAGATGTAGCTAAAGGATGCATGTCTCTGGGAGCTGAACGTCCAAGGATACACGGTGTATTGGAAGGATAGGCAGGTAGGTAGAGGGGGTGTCGTGGCTTTAATGGTAAGAAATGATATTAAATCATTGGATAGAGTTGACATAGGATCGGAAGGTACAGAATCTTTACAGGGGTGTCAAACTCATTTTAGGTCACGGGCCGGATTGAGCAAAATGCAGCTTCATGCGGGCCGGATCAGTCGGACGCGTGCGAACGCAGCTTTCGTTGCCTCCGTTTTTTCAGCCTGCTCTCATGTGTCTCAGTCTCTGCTATAACTACAAAGTGTTTCACTTTACAAATTCCGTTTCTTATGAAGAAGACTGCCGAGCAAGACTGCCGAATAAACACTAAAAACCCTGAAAACCTGGTACCTGAATAAACTCAGCATTAGCCATATCATACGCCATAGGCGCTTCGATTACTGGGGCCAGCTTTAATAGTAATTAGATATTATCTCGCGGGCCAAAGATAATTCCACCACGGGCCGGATTTGGCCCGCGGGCCTTGAGTTTGACATATATGAGCTAAGAAATCGCAAGGGTAAAAGGACCCTGATGGCAGTTATATACAGGCCTCCAAACAGCTGCAGTGATGTGGACTACAAATTACAGCAGGAAATAGAAAAGGCTTGCCAGAAGGGCAGTGTTATGATCATTGTGGGGGATTTTAACATGCGAGTGGATTGGGAAAATCAGGTCGGCACTGGATCTCAAGAGAGAGAATTTGTAGAATGTCTACGAGATGGCTTTTTAGAACAGCTTGTTGTTGAGCCCACTAGGGGATCGGCTGTACTGGATTGGGTGTTGTGTAATGAACCAGAGGTGATTAGAGAGATGGAAGTGAAGGAACCCTTAGGAGGCAGTGATCACAACATGATTGAGTTCACTGTGAAATTTGAGAAAGAGAAGCCGAAATCCGATGTGTCGGTATTTCAGTGGAGTAAAGGAAATTACAGTGGCATGAGAGAGGAACTGGCCAAGGTTGACTGGAAAGGGACACTAGCGGGAAGGACGGCAGAGCAGCAGTGGCTGGAGTTTATGCGAGAAGTGAGGAAGGTGCAAGACAGATATATTCCAAAGAAGAAGAAATTTTTGAATGGAAAAAGGATGCAACCGTGGCTGACAAGAGAAGTCAAAGCGAAAGTAAAAGCAAAGGAGAGGGCATAGAAGGAAGCAAAATTAGTGGGAAGACAGAGGATTGGGAAGCTTTTAAAAGCTTACAAAAGGAAACTAAGAAGGTCATTAAGAGGGAAAAGATGAACTATGAAAGAAAGCTAGCAAATAATATCAAAGAGGATACTAAAAGCTTTTTCAAATATATAAAGAGTAAAAGACAGGTGAGAGTAGATATAGGACCGATAGAAAATGATGCTGGAGAAATTGTAATGGGAGATAAGGAGATGGCAGAGGAACTGAAGGAGTATTTTGCATCAGTCTTCACTGAGGAAGATATCAGCAGTATACCAGACACTCAAGGGTGTCAGGGAAGAGGAGTGTGCGCAGTCACAATTACGACAGAGAAAGTACTCAGGAAGCTGAATAGTCTAAGGGTAGACAAATCTCCTGGACCAGATAGAATGCACCCTCGTGTTCTGAAGGAAGTAGCAGTGGAGATTGCAGAGGCATTAGCAATGATCTTTCAAAAGTTGATAGATTCTGGCCTGGTTCCGGAGGACTGGAAGATTGCAAATGTCACTCTACTATTTAAGAAGGGGGCAAGGAAGCAAAAAGGAAATTATAGACCTGTTAGCTTGACATCAAAGGTTGGGAAGTTGTTGGAGTCGATTGTCAAGGATGATGTTACAGAGGACCTGGAGGCATATGACAAGATAACCAGAACTCAGCATAGTTTCCTTAAAGGAAAATCCCGCCTGACAAACCTTGTGCAATTTCTTGAGGAAATTACAAGTAGGCTAGACAAGGTAGATGCAGTGGATGTTGTGTATTTGGATTTTCAGAAGGCCTTTGACAAGAGGCTGCTAAACAAGATAAGAGCCCATGGAATTACGGGAAAGTTACATACGTGATAGAGCGTTGGTTGATTGGCAGGAAACAGAGAGTGAGAATAAAGGGATCCCATTCTGGTTGGCTGCCAGTTACCAGTGGTGTTCCACAGAGGTCCGTGTTGGGGCCGCTTCTTTTTACGTTGTATATCAACGATTTGGATTATGGAATAGATGGCTTAGTGGCTAAGTTTGCTGATGATACAAAGATAGGTGGAGGGGCCGGTAGTGCTGAGGAAACAGAAAGTCTGCAGAGAGACTTGGATAGATTGGGGGAATGGGCAAAGAAGTGGCAAATGAATTACAATGTCGGAAAGTGTACGGTCATGCACTTTGGTAGAAGAAATAAACCGGCAGACTATTATTTAAATGGGAAGAGAATTCAAAGTTCTGAGATGCAACGGGACTTGGGAGTCCTTGTGCAGGATACCCTTAAGGTTAACCTCCAGGTTGAGTCGGTGGTGAAGAAGGCGAATGCAATGTTGGCATTCATTTCTAGAGGAATAGAGTATAGGAGCAGGGATGTGATGTTGAGGCTCTATAAGGCACTGGTAAGACCTCACGGAATACTGTGTGCAGTTTTGGGCTCCTTATTTAAGAAAGGATGTGCTGACATTGAAGAGGGTTCAGAGAAGATTCATTAGAATGATTCCGGGAATGAGAGGGTTAACATATGAGGAACGTTTGACCGCTCTTGCACTGTACTCCTTGGAGTTTAGAAGAATGAGGGGGGACCTCATAGAAACATTTCGAATGTTGAAAGGCATGGACAGAGTGGATGTGGCGAAGTTGCTTCCCGTGGTGGGGGAGTCTAGTACGAGAGGACATGACTTGAGGATTGCAGGGTGCCCATTCAGAACAGAGATGCGAAAAAGTTTTTTAGCCAGAGGGTGGTGAATCTATGGAATTTGTTGCCACGGGCAGCAGTGGAGGCCAAGTCATTGGGTGTATTTAAAGCAGAGATTGATAGGTATCTGAGTAGCCAGGGCATCAAAGGTTATGGTGAGAAGGCAGGGGAATGGGACTAAAGGGGAGATTGGATCAGCTCATGATAAGATAGCAGAGCAGACTCGATGGGCTGAATGGCCAACTTCTGCTCCTTTGTCTTATGGTTTTATGTGGCTCATTACTAACTTATTTTCTTATGAAGCTCAGTGGGATCGTTCTGCTGCATGAGGTGCAATACAAATGCAGGTCCTTGTTGCTACTCTGAGACCCTCTAACGATTCTCCTCAGCAAACTCCAGACTACACGGAACTGGCCCTTTAACACGAGTTCAGGTAAAGTACAAAGTATTTGAATTAATACGTGTTGCTAACAAAACACAATGAATAACGTCATACTTTGGATGAAAATATTTCTGCTCTCTTGGGCAAGTCGACCTCGGATGATGGTTATTCTGACCTCAGGAAAATGCACTGGAGCCGGTTAGCGGGAGACGAGAGTCCACAAAGGAATGTGAATGCAGGGAAACAGAATCTGAGAGGATAGTGTGTCGTTCTGCTCACACACTTCATGTGCATCTGTGTGCTTGTGTGTGTAAGTGTGTGAGTGTGTGTGTGTGTTGGTGTGTGAGTGCGTGAGTGTGTGAGTGCATTACTTTGCGTGTGTTAGTGTATAAGTGTGTATGTGTGTGTGTATGAGAGAAAATGTGTCCATAAGAGAAAGTGTGTGTGTCCGTGGGAGGGAGTGTGTGTCCGTGAGAGAGTGTGTGTCCATGAGAAGGAGTGTGTGTCCGTGAGAGGGAGTGTGTGTCCGTGAGAGGGAGTGTGCGTCTGTAGAGAGAGTGTGTGTGTGTGTGTTGGTAGAGAGAGAGGGAGTGTGAGAAAAAATGTGTGTGAGAGAGAGTTTGGGTGTGGAAGGGAATTTGTATATATATACATGTATGTGCATGTGTGGGTGCTTAAATCTGAATGTTCACAATTATGATGTGTGTATGTTTACTTCGATACATGTTTAACTCTGTGAAAATGCACAGGAAACGTAGTGTGTGTATGTGTGTGTGACAGAGTGTTTGTGTCTGTATGTGTGTCTGTATGTGTGTGTGTGTGTGTGTGTGTGTGTGTGTGTGTGTGTGTTTGTGTGACAGAGTGTTTGTGTCTGTGTCTGTGTGAGTGTTTGTGTGTGTGTATGAGTGTGTGTGTGTGTGTGTGTGTGTGTGTGTGTGTGTGTGTGTGTGTGTGTGTGTGTGAGTGTGTGTGTGTGAGTGTGAGTGTGAGTGTGTGTGTGTGGGTGTATCTGTATGCTCCTCTGGTATGTGAGAATGTGCAGGAGCACAAGAGACAGACAATTGGAAACCATTCTCCCCAGAGGGTGGTTAGACCCTGCAACACAGTGCTTGAAGGGTGCTGGAGGCAGACACTCCCACAGATCTAAAGAAACACCTGGAGAATTCCTTGAATTATCAGTGTGGACCAAGGGGTCAAGGGCTCTGGTGTAAGTGATGCACCATCAATAACTCACTCTGAGACGTAAGAAGCGAGACATCGGCTTTTATTGACTGGAAGAATAAACAACACTACATCCTGGAGAATGAGGCCGGGCTCAGGCCTCAATCGCCTTTATACAGGGGTCTGTGGGAGGAGCCACAGGAGCAGTCCAGACAGGTATATGTAGTTCACCACAGTAAGCAGGCTCTTGATGGGACAGTATGGTGAAAACTAAACAACTGCAGATGCTGGAAATCCAAGTTGAAGCTTGTTACTCTTTTATTCGGGATTTGATATTTGAGATTGTTTATTGTGCTTCCTTCAGTAAAGGAGAATGAAATGTACATTCTCATCAGAGAAATGCACATATTGTGTTTCCCTTTTCCTTATCAATGCTTCCTTTGCTGACTACTCCATTTCTCAATCCTCAGGCTTATTGCTTTATTTAGCAACATTTTATAAGCCTTTTCCTTTGATCTAATGTAATCGTCAACTTTTCCTGACATCCACAGCTGGACCACCTATCCACTTGTGGGAAATATTTCATTGTAAACCATGCACTAATATATCTCTCAATGTGAATCATTGCTTGCTTACCTGCATACTTTTGTAATTTAACTCAAATTTCCTGCCATTGTTCAAATTCGATGAGAGAGAGAATGAAAGCACCTAGAATTTTGATGTAAAATTCAGTTACATTACAATCTTTTTTCCATAAATGTAAATGTACATGTTTTTGTGTTTGTGTGTGAAAATGCAGATGTGTACATGCAGTGTGCAATTGTCTGTGTCCATGTGAAGTGTGAATTAATATGAGAGTGTATACAGTTTGTACCAATGTACAAGTACGTCTGGTGTGTGTGAATGTGCATATGTGCACTTGTGCATGTCTGGGGGGTGGTGTGTGTGTGTGTGTGTGTGTGTGTGTGTGTGTGTGTGTGTGTGTGTGTGTGTGTGTGTGTGTGTGTGTGTGTGTGTGTGTGTGTGTGTGTGTGTGTGTGTGTGTGTGTGTGTTCATGCATCCCTGGATATGTATGCTTTTGAGTGAGTGTGAGCACGCTTGTGTGTGAAGTCAGTTCTTTGCAAATGTGGTTTTTTTTAACGAGTTTATGAGTTTTTTATGAGTTTACAGTTGTTAATATATGGGATTTTACGTGTCTGAGTAGAGAGAATTTTCCTCTATGTGTGTCCATGTGCAGACTTGTGTGTCTGTTTGTGCTTATATGTCCATATGTTTATGTGTGTGTCTACATATGAATCAATATGTGTCTGTCTGTGTGAGTGTGTGTGTGTGTGGATCTGTCTGTTTGTCTATGTGTAGTTGTGCCCGTGTGAGAGTGTGTGATGTTAATTTTCCGTCCACCCCATCTCCCCGCTACTCTGGACTCACCTGTTTCTCTTCCCATTACAGACAAATTCGAAAACCCTGGATCTGGCTAAATGAAGCTGCTGAGATTTTCATTTCTCACTCCAAGTTCTGGCTCCTACCTCTCCGGTAACCCAGGGGGCCCATTTGAAAGGAAATGCATCCTTTTCCATCTGAGTGCCAGTTAGAGAGCTGACATTAATACAATGGATTTGATTCCATTTTAAAAGCTGTCACCTTTGTGAATTATACTTTCTGTATAAAAAATGTTGGGTTGGCAGTTTTCCTTGGAATCCTCCTAACAGCACCAACACTCTGTGGAACATAGGGGCATAAGTAGGGGTTTCAATTGGTGTTAAACACAGTCTGCAGATAGTGAGGCAGCTTTGAGGTGAGAGTGAGAGCCATCATAGAGGGAGGCGCTCATTAGCTCTGCTGAGAAGCTGCCCAGCAATTCAGAAACAAACATCTACAGACACGAGGAATCAGGAATAAAAATACAATAGCAAGCTGGGGCTTTTCTCTTTGGAGTGGACTGGTGACTTGATAGAGATGTACAAGACAATGAGAGGCATAGATCGAATGGACAAACAGACTTTTTCCCAGGGTGAAAATGGCTTATACAAGGAGGCATGATTTTTGAAATGATTGGAGGAAAGTACAGAAGGGATGTCAGAAATAAGTTTTCTACCCAGAGAGCACAGGCGATGGTGGCAGAGGCAGATACATTGGAGATATTTCATTTATTTATTTAGAGGTACAGCGTGGAACTCAGCCTTCTGGCCCTAAGAGCCACATTGCCCAGTGTCCAATCTCATTCAAAGTTCAAAGTCTATTTATTATCAACCCTTGAGATATGTCTCTTTACAGACAACCATCAAACAAAGAAACCCAAAAGAACCCATTAGAAAAAAAGTCTGACAAATACCCAAAGTGCAGAGCAAAAAAAAACACATTGTACAAACAATAAAAGTAAGCAAATAGCATTTAGAACAAAAGCAGGTCATCAGACACAAAGCCCTCAGCAGCCGGATCTATTTAACCCTAGATTAATCACAGGACAACTTACAATGACCAATTAACCTACTAATGGGTACATCTTTGGACTGTGAGTGAAAACCAGAATACTCCAGAGGAAATCCAATGCCTCTCGGGGAAAATGAACACACTCTTTACAGACGACAACAGGAAGAGACTTGAATGTAAGTAAGTTAATTTGTGTCTCTAATTTGTCCTGGACCGAATGTGGATGAATAGGATTGGTGTAGAAAGGTACAATGGACAGGATAGACTTGGTGAGAAGAAGAGCCAGTTTCTGTCCTGTATGATCTTTGACTCTGAGACCAATAACGTTTCATCAGACCTGTGAGAAAACAAGAACATGTTAAAGGGAGAGGGTGGAGACATCAGTGGGACTGGCTGCATCCCTAATGTATCTGACTCTACCACCACCACTGGCAGGGTGTTCTACACACCCATTATTCTCTGTTTAAAGGCCTAATATCCTCCTTGTACTTTCCTCCAATCACCTTGAAATATGCCCCTTGTATTAGCTATTTCCGTCCCAAGAAAGTGGGGCATTAAAGTGTGTTTCATGGTCATCACAGACTCAGTGGGATCTAGGGTCTGGTCCCAAGCTGTATTTCTCTAGGAACCCGGGAGAATCCCAGTTACAGGATGCTCCTGGTGTCATCCAAGTGCAGCGCAGCAGCATATCGGTTAGCGCAATGGCTTTACCGCACCAGCAATCACCATCTGGGGTTCGATTCCCACTGTTCTCCATAAGGAGTTTGTACATTCTCCACGTAACTGCATGGGTATCCTCTGAGGGCTGCAGTTTCCTTCCATAGCACGTACAGTTAGGGTTAGAGAGTTGTGCACGTGCTACGTTGGTGCTGGAAGAGTGGAGATCCTGATTTTCCTCCATATCTGCTGAGCTCCTCCAGAACCCTGTTTATGTTGTATTCAAGATCTCCAGCATCTGCAAAATCTCTTGTGCCTCAGGGAAATTGAGGAATGCTTGTTTTTTTTAAAGATTAAAGATCAGCTTTATTTCTCACACGTATGTTGAAACATACAGTGAAGTAGACTGCATCAAATCAGATCAGTGAAAGCATGCTGGGCGGGCAGCAAGTGTCGCCACGCATCCGGCACCAACTCAGCATGCCCACAACTCGCTAACCTCGTCTTTGGAATGTGTGGGGCAATCTGGAGCACCCGGAGGAATCCCACACCGTCACGAGGAGAACAAACAAACTCCTTACAGGCAGCGGCGGGAATTGAACCTCAATCGCTAATCGCTGGCGCTGTAATAGCGTTAAGCTAACTACTATGCTATCATGCTGGTAATGAAATCATTGTTGAGTTGACCAAAGGATTGTACTGAGGTCATTCCGTCATGCTGCATAGAACCAAACGTCTATCTCTGATGCTCAAGCCAGAGCCTTCTACGGCTGCAGGATCACTTCTTTCTCCTCGTAGTCTAGCCCGACAGATTAAAACAACATTCTCCTTGCTCTTTTGGTTGCAAGTGTTGGAATAGTTTTGATCTAACCACATAAAACTTGAGTAAAAGGCACAGACTGAGTGGATAGTTGGAGCCCTTTCCAAGGATGGAAATGGCTGATCAGAATTAGAATCAACGTCCACGCAGCCAGTTAAAATGCTCTCCACAGTACATCCAAAGACATCTGCGAGAAAGTTACGAGGGGGCATAATTTTAAGGTGATTGGTGGAAACTATGGGGGGGGGGGGAATAAGAGGAAAGTTCTTTACACAGAGAGTGGAGGGCTTGTGGAACACCCTGCCAGGGGAGGTGGTGGAGACAGATCAGATACATTAGTGACATCTAAGAAACTCTTAGATAGGCACATGGATGATAGAAAAGTGGAGGGTTATGTGGAAGGGAAGGGTTAGATTGATCTTAGATAAGGTTAAAAGGTCATAACAACTTCATGAGTTGAAGGGCCTATAGTGTGCTGTAATGTTCTATGTTCAGGTCTCTTTGAACCTCCTCTTTATCTAAATCTTCACCATTTATGGATGTGGGTTCAACTACAATGTGTAAGAGAGGTTTAGGTAGATACAGGGATGGAAGAAGTATGGAGGGCTATAGTTCAGGTGTGAGCTGATGGAACTAGGCAGAATAACTGCTTGGCATGGACTAGATGGGCCAACAGGTCTGTTTCCACGCTATAGTGCTCACTGACTCTGTAACTCCAAATATACACTGTTGAGTACTTTTTAGGCGGATAAGTGGCTGACAGCCCCTTACAGACATTGACCATAAGACATAGAAGCAGAATTAGGCCATTTGGCCCATTGAGTCTGCTGTGCCATTCCATTTTGGCTGATTTATTATCCCTCTCAACCTTATTCTCCTGCTTTTCCTTGTAACCTTTGACACCCTGACTAATCATGAACCTATCAACCTCTGCTTTAAATACATCCAATGACGTGGCCTCCAGTTGCCTGTGGCAATGAATTCCACAAACTCACCATGCTCTGGCTAAAGAAATTCCTCCCTATGCCTGCTCTGAAGGGACATCCTTCTATTCTGAGGCAGTGCCCTCTGGACATAGATTCCCCCACTATAGGAAACATCCTCTGCACATTCACTATATCTTGGCCTTTCAGTATTCGATAGGTTTGAATGAGAACCCCCATCATTCTTCTGAACACCAGCGAGGCCCATTTGTCACAGTCCTGTCCACTTACTTGGTCTATTAATGCCTATCCGTAATGTAATGCTTCTGTTGACTCTGCAGAGATTGCTTTGTTTCATCAGCAAGTTTGGAAAAGCGGGCTTCAATCCCCTCATGCAAGTTGTTAACTCCACAGCTCCAAAACAGATCCCTGTGGGAAACTACTAAAATATCCGGCTGGGAAGACTCCCTGCAATTATCCCGTTCTCTCTGTCTGCTGACACTCAGTCCACTTCTGAGATAATTCGATAAATTGTCATTGTCTTATTACAAACTATACCTGATGGTTTCCTTTGAAAGCATCAAGTACCTTCAGGGTTTGCAACTACACACAGTGGCCACCTTGTTAGATACCTCCTGCACCTAATAAAGTGGCCATTTAGTGTATGTTCATGGTCTTCTGCAGCTGTAGCCCATCCGCTTCAAGGTTCAATAAGTTGGGCATTCAGAGATGCTCTTCTGCACACCACTGTTGTAACAGGTAGTTATTTGAGTTGCTGCCACCTTCCTGTCAGCTTGAACCAGTCTGGTCATTCTCTTTTGGCCTCTCTCATTAACAAGGCATTTTCGCTCACAGAACTGCCACTCACTTTTTTTTTTGTTTTTCTCACCATTCTCTGCAAACTCGAGAGACTGCTGTGTGTAAAAATCCCAGGAGGTCAGCAGTTTCTCAAATACTCAAACCACCCCATCTGGCACCAATAATCATTCCACGGTCAAAGTCATACAAATCACGTTTCTTCCCCATTGTGATGTTTGGTCTGAACGACAACTGAGCCTCCTCACCATGTCTGCATGCTTTCATACATTGAGTTGCTGCCACATGATTGGCTGATTAGATATTTGCATTAATGATCAGGTGTACAAGCGTAACTAATATAGCGGCCACTGAGTGTAAATATCATCAATCACATCCCCCAGACCACAGTTCTGCTGCTATTCAAAAAAATCACGAGTCAACCCCTGCCTGGCTTTCTCTCATCATCTTATTTCTTTTTAATTGTTTAGACAGACCATCCTTAATTCTAGGCTCAAATGCTTTTCCAAGGGTTGCTAAAATGCTGGTGGCCTCCGAGGCTGGTGAGTCCAGGGGTTGGAGAACCAAAGCCAGTGAGTCCTGCAATTGGAGGCCCAAGGTCAGTCAGCAGGCTCTGAGGTCAGAGGCCCAAGATCGTGTGTCCTAGGGTCAAAGCCCAGAGGTCAGCAAGTCTGGAGTTTGAAGACCAGAGGTTGAGCCCCGACGTTGGTGAGTCTGGAGGTTGGAGACTTGATGCCTGCGAGTTCATGCCATGGTCTAGAGGTCAGAGACTGCGAGGCAGCCATTGCTGTTGTTGAAGAACTGTACGTGGGGGTTAGAAGAAAGGGGTTTGTTTTGTTGATGTTGCTTGTTGACTGTGTGTTGTTCTGCTGAATATTGTGGACCTGCCATGTTGCCGCCAAAACATGTGATGATATCTCCAGTCCCCAGCACATCCTCAGATGGGGTTGGTGTTAGCACAAACTCCACGGTAGGGTAAAGGTTAGCGTAATTGCTTTGCAGCGTCACAATCGCCCATCAGAGTTCAATCCCCACCGCTGTCTGTACGGATTGTGTACTCTGCGGGGAGTTTTATGTTCTCACCATGACAACATGGGCTTCCTCCGGAGGCCCCGGTTTCCTCCCACATTCCGGACATGCAGGCTAGGGTTAGGAAATTGTGGACGTGCTATGTTTGCATCAGAAGAATGGCGATACCTGTCACTGACTTAACCTGCAGGTTAACCTTTAGAGAATCCTGCACAAGGACTCCCAAGTCCCCTTACACCTCTGATTTTTGAATTTTCTCTCCGTTCAAAAATATTCTACAACTTTATTCCTTCTACCAAAGTGCATGACCATACACTTCCCTACACTATATTCCATTTGCCCATTCTCCCGATCTGTCAAAGTCTTTCTGCAGCCTTCCCTGCCCCTCCATCTATCTTTGCATTGACCACAAACTTGGCCACAAAGCCATCAATTCTGCCATCCCAATCATTGACATTCTGTACAATGTAAAGAGACAGGAAAGAAGCTGAGCCAATATCACAGACTGACAACTTGCAGTGGAAATGGCCTACTGGGCCTCTGTGGCTTGCCATAGAGTGTTGGGCCTTTAGGTTTCTTGTGCACCTGCATTTACTAGTTGTCTTAAAGAGAGTCGTTAAGACCTTGTGCTTTTTGTTTAATCTTGTCAAGTTAATTGTGACTAGTACAGGTTTTCCATATTCTTTGATTATTTAATGCAGACCCTAGTTTAACGCACATCATGGGATCTATGTATGGAGAATGATTTGCCTCGTGAAGTCACTCAGTCATGCCTCTGATATTCTGTTGGAATATTTGTGTATAACCTCTTGTTTCTGTCTCTACATGGGAGTTTGCGTTCCTCTGCTCCTGGGTCCAGTCATTACTAGTGGTCACTTTGACAGCCAGCTCTAATATAGATGGAGAGAACAAGTTACCACACGTTGGAGAATTTGGTACTGATTCCAACAGTCTGCACTGGGTTTGGACAGAAGAACACATTTGTGATATCTGTAATATTCTCACTTCCCTCCATTGAGGACATTTATAACAGCCGGTGCAGAAAGAAGGCCTGGAAGATCATTGGGGACACCAGTCACCCCAACCAAAAACTGTTTCAGCTGCCTCCATCTCGCAAATGCTATCACGGCATTAAAGCCAGGCCCAGCAGGCTATGGGACAGCTTCCTTCCAAGCCATTAGACCTTTAAATTCACATGTCTGTACATTGCAACAAATCCAGAACACAAAGAACAATCCTCACATTGTGGGATGGATGTAAGATTTAAATAAATTCTAAATTCTAACTTGTAAATACCTGGAAGGAACTCACTTAGTTCTCGGTGTTTATCACTCTTTAATGCTATCATTGTTACTTTGGATCCATGAAAGGTGGTGAATCCTCATTCGATATCAGTTTCCTCAGGATGTCAATTATGCCAGCTTCTTTTAGGACAAAAAAAAATCAAGATTTGCTTCATTCTCCATCTCTGCCGGCCTAAACTCAAAATTTGATTATGAATCATCGCCAATGAGCTCTTTACCTGACATTGTTTCATTGCATTTTGCAACTTTGGAGTAAGCGTGAAGAAAATGACCAGGAGGAGGGATAGCAAGAGCAAGAGAGAGAAAGAGAAAGAGAAAAAAGAGAGAACGAAAGAGAGAAATCAAAATAAAAAGAACGAGGGAGTGGGTGAAAGAGAAAGAGGATGGTTGCATCACAGACACACAGCAACAGATAAGCAGCATTCACAAGACAAACATACATCAAACATAATTGATGGTAACTTTTTACAAGAAAGAATGCAATTAGAACAAAGCGTATGAAGTCCAGTGTAGTTTAAAGTGATTAAAATGTTCATGATCTGTTGTACTGAGATAATGATCAGAGTTGTGCCAATTGGTTCACGAATTGAATGGTTGAAGGGAAGTAGCTGTTCTTAAACCTGCTGATGTGATACTGCAAGTTTCTGTTCCTCAGGGTCCCAGACAGTCCTTCCAGGTGAGGCAACACTACACTTGCAAATTTGCAGAGGTTGTCTATTGTGCCCATTATTCCTGATGTGGCCTCTTCTACATTGATGAGACCCGTCATAAATTGGGGTCCTCTTTGTCGAGCACCTCCACACCGTCTGACACAGGCGAGGCTTCCTGGTGGCCAAAGATTTAATGCTAATTCCCGTCCTGACATGTCGGTCCGTGGCTTCCTTTTGTGCCCCTATGACACCACCTTCAGGGTGGAGGAGCAACACCTTATATTCTGGCTGGGTAGCCTTCGCCCTGATGGAATGAATATCAATTTTTCCTTCCTGTAAAAAAAACATTCTCTCTCCCTCTTGCCTTGTTCTATTCCCCACTCTGGCCTCTTACCTCTTCTCCCCTGTCTGGGTCCCCTCCTTGTTCCCTTTCTCCCATGGTTCGCTCTCCTATCATTCTCCTTCCTCTCCAGCCCTTAATCTTTCCTGCCCACTTGGCTTCACCTATCACCTTCCAGCTATCCTCCTGTGGTAAACTATGTATATACCTGTCTGGACATGCCCCTCTGCTGACTGCTCCTGTGGCTCCTCCCACAGACCCCTGCTGACTGCTCCTGTGGCTCCTCCCACAGACCCCCTGTATAAAGGCGATTGGAGGCACTGCTCCTCCCTCAGTCTCCAAGATGTTGTGGTCACTTTTTCAGTTAATAAAAGCCTGTCATTTGCCTCCCGTCTCTGAGAGTTATTGATGGTGCATCACCTCCTTTCCCTTCCCCCACCACCTTTTTTATTCTGGCATTCCGCCCCCCCCCCCCCTTCTTTTCCAGTCCTGACGAAAGGTCTGGGCCTGAAATGTCAACTGCTTATTCATCTCCACAGATGCTGCCCAACCTGCTGAGCTCCTCCAGCATTTTGTGTGTGGTACTATGGATTTCCACCATCTGCAGAATTTCTCATGTTTATTCTGTTCCTTCAGCCCAGTGGCAGTTGTGAGATGATGGTGTGGCCCAGATGGTGGAGATCTTTGATGGTGAATGTTATGTTCCTGAGGCAACGCTTCCTGTAGATACCACCAATGGTGGGGAGAGTTGTGCCTGTGTGCAGCTTCCTACACTCCTGCACATTCAAATTGCCTGTTGAAAGCATCCTGTGAAAAGCCCTTGTGAAGAACTCTGTGTTGGTGAAAATTCTTCTCAATAAAATGCTCAGAAAAAGAATGCATCATTTTAATTGGACAGGTGAATGGAAGCAAGAAGTCAAAAATAATTGGCAAAAATCAAGGTAGCAAATCAATGTAAAGGTCGTGGATGAACTTAGAAAAATACAAAGGCCAAGCAGGCAGATCCTTGATCCAAGTATTCCCAGAGCCTGGAGACAAGTCAATCAACCAAAAACCATCCTGAGAACTGGGGGAGATCATTTAGGTTAGAAAATGACATGAGTTAGGAAAGTTGGTTAGGAAAGGAATGAGGAAAAACTTAGGGAAGCTCACATCTGGGTGAGAGTGGATCACAAAGGATGAAGTGACATCTTCAATGATTGCTGAACATGATTGAAGTTTGTGATTAAAAGAAGGTTAAGTGAAAATGTCTCTGGATGTTATTCAAAGGAACTTTGTGAAAAAGCATTTTAAAATGTCCCTCAAAAGAGCTATAAAGGCATGGAATATTACAGCACAGAAACAGGCCATTCAGCCCACCACATCTATTCTGATTATCAAGAACCTTCCCACCAAAGCTTCTTCTCCCAGGCTGTTAGACAAAAGAATACCCTGCCACCACTGAGGTCTTGTCACTATGACAACAAGCTATTTACTGTTTATCTGTGCTGTGCACTACAAGCACTTTGAATTATATTTTATTGACTCATTTGTGGTAATATTTTGTTTGATGTGCTGTGTGATGTATGTTCAGTGGGTGCACCATGGCCTGGAGGAACAATGTTTTGTTTGGTTGTATATATGCACAGTCAGATGACAATAGACTTAAACTTGAAGTAACATACACAAAATACTTGAGGAACCCAACAGACCAGGCAGTATCTATGGAGGAGAGTAAACTGACAATATTTTGGGCTGGACAGGATGGGGGAAGAAGCTGGTATAAGAAAGTGGGGGGAGGGGAAGGAGTATAAGCTGGCAGGTGATAGGTGAGACCAGGTGAGTGGGGGACTGATGTTGAGGTAAGAAGTAGGGAGGTGCTAGGTGGAAGAATTAAAGGAATCTGATGGCGGGACGATGGACCATGGAAGAAAGGAAAGAGGAGTGGAACCAGAGGGCGGTGATGAGCAGGTGAGGAGATGGGGAGAGAGGCGAAGCACAATGGGGAATGGATAGAGAGCAAAGGAGGGAAGGGGTAGAAATTACCAGAAGTTGGAGAAATTGGTATTCATGCCATCAGGTTGGATACTACCCAGATGGAAAATGAGGTATTTTTCCTTCAACCTGAGTGAGGCCTGAATGGGAGATTTTCAGTGCGAGCTCCTTCCTCCAATGTCGTTCTCTGGTTCTAATCTGATGAACATGGAGCTATCCTGTGGGCAAACCTGCAGGAACCCTGTGGGGATATTGGTGACAATGAGGAGATCCCAGCTTCATTCAGGCTACCTATAGGTTGCTTGGGAGAGAGTTATAGATGCTTACCAGTGACTACAGGAGCCTGAGCACTTCAGTGACCTTTGGCTTGAATCTTCAGTATCAATGAGGACTGGATCTTCTAGAAACATAGAAAATAGGTGCAAGAGTAGGCCATTCAGCCCTTCGAGCCTGCACCACCATTCAGTATGATCATGGCTGATCATCCAACTCAGAACCCTGTACCTGCTTTCTCTCCATAACCCCCGATCCCTTTAGCCACAAGGGCCATATCTAACTTCCTCTTAAATATAGCCAATGAACCAGCCTCAACTGTTTCCTGTGGCAGAGAATTCCACAGATTCACCACTCTCTGTGTGAGGAAGTTTTTCCTCATCTCGGTCCTAAAAGGCTTCCCCTTTATCCTTAAACTGTGACCCCTTGTTCTGGACTTCCCCAACATCGGAAACAATCTTCCTGCATCTAACCTGTCCAATCCCTTTAGAATTTTATACGTTTCAATAAGATCCCCCCTCAATCTTCTAAATTCCAGTGAGTATAAACCTAGTCGATCCAGTCTTTCTTCATATGAAATTCCTGCCGTCCCAGGAATCAATCTGGTGAACCTTCTCTGTACTCCCTCTATGGCAAGAATGTCTTTCCTCAGATTAGGGGACCAAAACTACACACAATATTCTAGGTGCGGTCTCACCAAGGCCTTGTACAACTGCAGTAGAACCTCCCTGCTCCTGTACTCAAATCCTTTTGCTATGAATGCCAACTTACAATTTGCCTTTTTCACCGCCTGCTGTACCTCCATGCCCACCTTCAATGACTGGTGTACAATGACACCCAGGTCTCGTTGCACCTCCCCTTTTCCTAATCGGCCACCGTTCAGATAATAATCTGTTTTCCTGTTCTTGCAACCAAAGTGGATAACCTCACATTTATCCACATTAAATTGCATCTGCCATGAATTTGCCCACTCACCTAACCTATCCAAGTCACCCTGCATCCTCTTAGCATCCTCCTCACAGCTAACACCACCGCCCAGCTTCGTGTCATCCGCAAACTTGGAGATGCTGCATTTAATTCCCTTGTCTAAATCATTAATATATATTGTAAACAACTGGGGTCCCAGCACTGAGCGTTGCGGTACCCCACTAGTCACTGCCTGCCATTCTGAAAAGGTCCCGTTTACTCCCACTCTTTGCTTCCTGTCTGCCAACCAATTCTCTATCCACATCAATACCATACCCCCAATACCGTGTGCTTTAAGTTTGCACACTAATCTGTGATTGTTATATGGTTATATGGTTAAGCACTCTGGGATGCAGACCATCTGGCCCTGGGGATTTATCTGCCTTTAATCCCTTCAATTTACCTAACACCACTTCCCTACCAACATGTATTTCCCGCAGTTCCTCCATCTCACTAGACCCTCAGTCCCTTACTATTTCTGGAAGATTATTTATGTCCTCCTTAGTGAAGACAGAACCAAAGTAGTTATTCAATTAGTCTGCCATTTCTTTGTTCCCTATGATCAATTCACCTGTTTCTGACTGTAAAGGGCCTACATTTGTCTTGACCAATCTTTTTCTTTTCACATATCTATAAAAGCTTTTACAGTCAGTTTTTATGTTCCCTGCCAGCTTTCTCTCATAATCTTTTTTCCCTTTCCTAATTAAGCCCTTTGTCCTCCTCTGCTGGTCTCTGAATTTCTCCCAGTCCTCAGGTGTGCTGCTTTTTTTTGCTAATTTATATGTTTCTTCTTTGGACTTGATACTATCCCTAATTTCCCTTGTCAGCCACGGGTGCACTACCTTCCCTGGTTTATTCTTTTGCCAAACTGGGGTGAACAATTGTTGTAGTTCATCCATGCAATCTTTAAATGCTTGCCATTGTATATCCACCATCAACCCTTTAAGTATCATTTGCCAGTCTATCTTAGCGAATTCACGTCTCATACCTTCAAAGTTACCCTTCTTTAAGTTCAGAACCTTTGTTTCTGAATTAACTATGTCACTCTCCATCTTAATGAAGAATTCCACCATATTATGGTCACTCTTTCCCAAGGGGCCTCGCACAACAAGATTGCTAACTAACCCTTCCTCATTGCTCAATACCCAATCTAGAATGGCCTGCTCTCTGGTTGGTTCCTCGACATGTTGGTTCAGAAAACCATCCTGCATACATTCCAAGAAATCCTCTTCCTCAGCACCCTTACCAATTTGGTTCACCCAATCTATATGTAGATTGAAGTCACCCATTATATCTACTGTTCCTTTATTGCACACATTTCTAATTTCCTGTTTAATGCCATCCCCAACCTCACTACTACTGTTAGGTGGCCTGTACACAACTCCCACCAGCGTTTTCTGCCCCTTAGTGTTATGCAGCTCTACCCATATCGATTCCACATCCTCCAGGCTAATGTCCTTCCTTTCTATTGCGTTAATCTCCTCTCTAACCAGCAATGCTACCCCACCTCCTTTTCTTTCCTGTCTATCCCTCCTGAATATTGAATATCCCTGGATGTTGAGCTCCCATCCTTGGTCACCCTGGAGCCATGTCTCTGTGATCCCAACTATATCATATTCATTAATAACTATCTGCACATTCAATTCATCCACCTTATTATGAATGCTCCTCGCATTGACACACAAAGCCTTCAGGCTTGTTTTTACAATGCTCTTAGCCCTTATACAATTATGTTGAAAAGTGGCTCTTTTTGCTTTTTGCCCTGGATTTGCCTGCCTGCCACTTTTACTTTTCACCTTACTACTTTTTGCTTCTACCCTCATTTTACACCCCTCTGTCTCTCTGCACTTGTTCCCATCCCCCTGCCACATTAGTTTAAAGCCTCCTGAACAGCAGTAGCAAACGCTCCCCCTGGGACATTGGTTCCAGTCCAGCCCAGGTGCAGACCGTCCTGTTTATACTGGTCCCACCTCCCCCAGAACTGGTTCCAATGCCCCAAAAATTTGAATCCCTCCCCCTTGCACCATTTTTCAAGCCACGTATTCATCTGAAATATCCTCCTATTTCTACTCTGACTAGCACATGGCACTGGTAGTAATCCAGAGATTATTACCTTTGTGGTCCTACTTTTTAGTTTATCTCCTAACTCCCTAAATTCACCTTGTAGGACCTCATCCCATTTTTTATGTATATCGTTGGTACCTATGTGCACCACGGCCACTGGCTGTTCACCCTCCCATTCCAGAATGTCCTGCAGCCGCTCAGAGACATCCTTGACCCTTGCACCGGGGAGGCAACATACCATCCTGGAGTCTCGTTTGCGGCCACAGAAACGCCTATCTATTCCCCTTACAATCAAATCCCCTATCACTATAGCTCTCCCACTCCTTTTCCTTCCCTCCTGTGCCACAGAGCCACCCATGGTGCAATGAACTCGGCTGCTGCTGCCTTCCCCTGATGAGACATCTCCCCCAACAGTATCCAAAACAGTATATCTGTTTAGGAGGGAGATGACCTCAGGGGACTCCTGCACTACCTGCCTACTGCTATGCTGTCTAGTGGCCACCCCTTCCCTTTCTGCCTGTGTAGCCTCTACCTGCGATGTGGCCAACTCACTGTACGTGCTATTCACGACTTTCTCAGCATCGCGGATGCTCCAGTATGAATCCAATCGCAGCTCCAGACGCTCAATGCAGTCTGCCAGAAGCTGCAGTTGGACACACTTCCTGCACACATAGTCGTCAGGGACATTGGAAGTATCCCTGATTTCCCACATGCTGCAGGATGAACAAACCACGGGGCCGATCTCAGCTGCCATGACCTACCCAATACTTGCCTCAACTTTTGAAACTTTCTCCTTTGAAAGGAACTTACCTGGCCTTACCTCACTTGGAGTGAAGCTCGTCCTCAGCCTCTTCTCGTCAAAGCCTCAAATTCTGTGAGTGAACAGCTTGTCTTATATCTAAGGCAAATTCAAAAGTCCAAGAACATTTATTATCAAAGTAGTAGTATGTCAATATAAACTGCCTGGAGATTCATTTTCCTGCAGGCATTCACATAAAAATAAACGCAACAGAATTTATGGAAAGCTACACATGAAGTCTGACATACAACCACTGTTCAAATAGCACTGAGAACATTATAAAGTTGTAAAGAGTCCTTGCAGGTGAGTTTGTAGGTCATTGAATCAGTTCAGAGGGGATGAGGCCTGTGGCAGATCAGTCATTAATAAATGGGCGGAGCAGTTTTGATGGGCCAAGTGGTCTGCACCTACTCCTGCTGTTTTATTGAGATACTGCATGGAATAGTCCTTCTGGCCCTTCAGGCCATGCTGGGCAGCAACCTCTTGATTTAATCCTAGGCTAATCATGGGACAATGTACGATGACCAATTAGCCTATCAACTGCTGTTCCTTTTATGGCAGGAAACTGGAGTACCCACAGAGTCATGGGGAGAACGTACAAACCCCTTATAGACAGTGGAGGGAATCGAACCTGGGTCACTGGCATTGTAAAGTGTTGTGCTAACTACTACGCTATCATGCTTCTTGTGTCTGTTGTACTTCAAATGCTTTGCTCTGTAATACGCCATGAGGTAGTCACCTATTAATGACCAATATAAATCCAAGTCACTATTGTTGTGAAGAACTTATCTGCTTGCAGTTGCCAGGATGAAAATATTCCCCAGGAATTGGCTCCACATTGAGCTTACTTACTTTTCCCAAATCCTCATGGGTAAGTAGATGTAAGGGAATTCATCTGGCATGATAACATAATGGTTAGTGAAATGTTTTACTCATGTGGAATGGTAATGTAGCGGTTAGTGTAACAATTTGCACGCGGCCTGGTGACACAAAGCTTCAGAACACCAGCTCAGAGATCAGGTCTGATTCCCCCCAGTGTTTATCAGGGGATTGTGCGTTCTCCCCGTGACCTGGGTGCAATTCCGCCATCGTCTGTAAGGAGTTTGCATGTTCTTCCCGTAACCGTGTGGGTTTCCTCTTACATTCCAAAGAAGTACCGGCTGTGCGCATGCTGTGTTAAAGCCAGAAGCATGGCCACCCTTGTGGGTTGTCCCCAACACTACCTCTGACTACACTGATCATTGATACATATCAGTTGTATGTTTTGATGTACATGTGACAAATAAAGGTAGCATTTGCTCTGTATCGCAGTGGGGCGAGCCTATTGCTGTGCCCCAAGAGTGGTGACCAGGTTTTTTTCTGAATTTTGAATGTGGACTTGGACTATAAAATTCTTTTTTCAGTCTCATAGTTTTTATATTCTGTGTTTTTTTACACCCAATCTTCTCAAGTTTTTTTTCTGCAGAGAGGAGGATTTGGGGGTTGATGTACCAGATCCAATTTGTATGATTTTTGTATGTGAGGAAGGATTTGGCAGTCTATGTGCCTGATCCGTTTTGTTCATTTTTTGTGAGGGAGGAAGGATTGGGGGGTGGGGGGGGGGGGGGTGGTTGATGTGCCTGATCCATTTTGTTTATTTGTTTTATGCGGCAGGAGGGATTTGGTGGGTTGATGTGCCTGATCCGTTTTGTTCATTTTTTGTGAGGGAGGAGGGATTGGTGGGGGGGTGATGTGCCTGTTTCATTTTTCTTTATTTTTTGCGAGGAGATGGGAGTTGGGGGTCGATTATCATCTGCCTTTCTTTTTTTTCTTGGTTTCATGGAGAATTGAAGTATTTGAAAGTTAAATACTTTGATTTTAAAAAAATGAACCTTCGAGCATTTAATTTTAGTCATAGAGACCCAGAATAATGAGGAAGATGGCCAGAAATATTGGGGTCATTTACTACCACCCAATGACCTGGTGTACGTGTGTCCATTTAGAGGTCAAACCAAAACTCGGCATCCTGGGAGAGCCTAACGTGGTCAAGTCCGGGGTTAATCCCCATCTAATGCCACCAATGTGACATTCAAAAGCAAAAATAATAAATCTGATGCTTTCAGAATGGAACTGCAGCACTTCTCCACACAAACAAATCAATGCATCATGGTCTCTGCATAATGAACAAAGCATGCTAATATATGCTAATATATTCAAAATATCCCAGTCCATCAACCTTCACTGCACTAGAGCAGGATCATCATCATGTACGTCCTTTAATGTTGCCACACACACCAAAAAATTTAAAGGGTCTTGTAATGTATTTTCTGGTACTGAGATCAAGCCCTTCTACCTGCCATCGAGGCTGTCATTGATCCCCAGTGTAAGGTCATTAATGCTTAGATACAGAGGAAGGTTCCTTTGCACTATCTGGTCGAACTTCCTCAGGGCAGGGACCCCAAAACCAAAAGGTTCAGCCACTGTTCCTGCACTATCCCATCACATGCCCCCAGAGCTGGGACAGTTAGAACATAGAACTGAGAACAGTACAACACAGGAACAGGCCCTTCAGCCCACAGTGTTGTGCAGAACCAATTAAATTAGTAATCGAATAGCTAACTAATCTCTTCTGCTTACACAATGTTCATATCCTTCCATATTCCTTACATTTATGTGCCGATCTAAATGTCTGTTAGAAGTCCCTAATGTATCGGTCTCTACCACCACTTCATGCACTCAACCCTCTCTGTGTTAAAAAATTGCCCCTCACATCCCCTCTCACCTTAAATGTATGCCCTCCAGTATTAGACAACCCTGGGAAAAAGATACCGTCTGTCTACTTCATCTATGCCTCTCAGAATCTAATAAACCTCTATCAGATCTCCCCTCGGCCTCTGCTGCTCCAGAGAAAACAACCCAAATTTGTCCAATCTCTCACTATAGCTCATGCCCTTTAAATCCAGGCAACATCCTGGTAAACGTCTTCTGCGACCTCTCCAAAACCTCAACATCCTTTCTGTGATGAGGCAACCAGAACTGAATGCAATACTCCGGATGCAGTCTAGCTAGAGTTTTATAAAACTGCAACATAAGTTCCTGGCACTTGAATACAATTCCTTGACTAAGAAAGGCAAGCATTCCATATTGCATCTTAACCTTCCTATCCACCTGTGCAGCCACTTTCAGGGAGTTATGAACTTGTACCTCAAGATCCCTCTGCTCATCAACACTGCAAGGGCAAGACTGTCTCTTTACATTTGATCTACCAAGGTGCAAATCTTTATATTTGGCTGGCTAAACTTCATCTGCCATTTCTCTGCCCATCTGTGCAACTGATCTACATGCCATCGTATTTTTTTGTCAGTTTTCTACACTCTCCACAACACCACCAATCTTTGTATCATCTGCAAACCTACTAATCCACCCATCCACATGTTCATTGAAGTCACTTAAATACTTCACAACAGCAAAGGTCCAAGTACAGATCTCTGCAGAACACCACTAATGACAGACCTCCAGTGAGAGTAAGTCCCTCTGACCACTACTCTCAGTCTTCTCTAGGCAAACCAGTTTTGAATCCAAGCAGCCAATTCACTATTGATCCCATACTTCTTAATCTTCGGCATGAGATTCCCATATGGGACCTTGTCAAATGCCTTACTAAAATCCACCTAGACAACGCCTACAACTCCACCTTCATCAAGCACCTTTATTACCTTGTCAAAAAACTCAATCAAGTCAGTGAAACACGACTTCCCTGAACAAATCCATTCTGGCTCTCCCTGAGTAAGCCATGGTTTTCCCAATGTTTATAAATCCTATTCCTAAAAATTCTTTCTGGTAACTTCCTTACCACTGATGTGAGACTCGCCGGTCTATAGTTTCTGGGATTACTCCTGGTTCCATTCTTGAATAATAGAACAACATTAGCTACTCGTTGGTAGTCTGGGACATCACCTGTGGCTAGGGTGGACACAAAGATTTTGATCAAGGCTCCAGTAATCTCTTCACTTACCTTTCTCAATAACCTGGGATATATCTATCGGACCCTGGGGACTTATCCGCCTTAATGCTGTTTAAGAGACCCAACACTACCTCCTCTTTTACCTTGAAATGCCTGAGCATATCAATACTCTCAGTCACATCCTCCATGTTCTTCCCTTGGTAAATACTGATGTAAAGTACTCATTAAGGACCACACCTGTCTCTTCTGTATCCAAGAAATTGCTCCTCCCTTTATCCTTGAATGGTCCTATACTCTCCCTGGTTTTCCTCCCTCTACACTGTCCCATCACACACTCCCAGGGCAGGGACAGTTAGATACAGAGTGAAGCTCCCTCTACACTGTCCCATCACACACTCCCAGGGCAGGGACAGTCAGATACAGAGTGAAGCTCCCTCTACACTGTCCCATCACACACTCCCAGGACCGGGACAGTTAGATACAGAGTGAAGCTCCCTCTACACTGTCCCATCACACACTCCCAGGGCAGGGACAGTTAGATACAGAGTAAGGCTCCCTCTACACTGTCCCATCACACACTCCCGGGGCAGGGACAGTCAGATACAGAGTGAAGCTCCCTCTACACTGTCCCATCACACACTCCCAGGACAGGGACAGTGAGATACAGAGTGAAGCTCCCTCTACACTGTCCCATCACACACTCCCAGAGCAGGGACAGTTAGATACAGAGTGAAGTTCCCTCTACACTGTCCCATCACACACTCCCGGGGCAGGGACAGTTAGATACAGAGTGAAGTTCCCTCTACACTGTCCCATCACACACTCCCAGGACAGGGACAGTCAGATACAGAGTGAAGCTCCCTCTACACTGTCCCATCACACACTCCCAGGGCAGGGACAGTTACATACAGAATGAAGCTCCCTCTACACTGTCCCATCACACACTCCCAGGACAGGGACAGTGAGATACAGAGTGAAGCTCCCTCTACACTGTCCCATCACACACTCCCAGGACAGGGACAGTTAGATACAGAGTGAAGCTCCCTCTACACTGTCCCATCACACACTCCCAGGGCAGGGACAGTTACATACAGAATGAAGCTCCCTCTACACTGTCCCATCACACACTCCCAGGACAGGGACAGTGAGATACAGAGTGAAGCTCCCTCTACACTGTCCCATCACACACTCCCGGGGCAGGGACAGTTAGATACAGAGTGAAGTTCCCTCTACACTGTCCCATCACACACTCCCAGGACAGGGACAGTCAGATACAGAGTGAAGCTCCCTCTACACTGTCCCATCACACACTCCCAGGGCAGGGACAGTTACATACAGAATGAAGCTCCCTCTACACTGTCCCATCACACACTCCCAGGACAGGGACAGTGAGATACAGAGTGAAGCTCCCTCTACACTGTCCCATCACACACTCCCAGAGCAGGGACAGTTAGATACAGAGTGAAGTTCCCTCTACACTGTCCCATCACACACTCCCAGGGCAGGGACAGTTAGATACAGAGTGAAGTTCCCTCTACACTGTCCCATCACACACTCCCAGGACAGGGACAGTCAGATACAGAGTGAAGCTCCCTCTACACTGTCCCATCACACACTCCCAGGGCAGGGACAGTCAGATACAGAGTGAAGTTCCCTCTACACTGTCCCATCACACCCTCCCAGGACAGGGACAGTCAGATACGGAGTGAAGCTCCCTCTACACTGTCCCATCACACACTCCCAGGGCAGGGACAGTTACATACAGAATGAAGCTCCCTCTACACTGTCCCATCACACACTCCCAGGACAGGGACAGTGAGATACAGAGTGAAGCTCCCTCTACACTGTCCCATCACACACTCCCAGAGCAGAGGGACAGTTAGATACAGAGTGAAGTTCCCTCTACACTGTCCCATCACACACTCCTGGGGCAGGGACAGTTAGATACAGAGTGAAGTTCCCTCTACACTGTCCCATCACACACTCCCGGGGCAGGGACAGTGAGATACAGAGTGAAGCTCCCTCTACACTGTCCCATCACACACTCCCAGAGCAGAGGGACAGTTAGATACAGAGTGAAGCTCCCTCTACACTGTCCCATCACACACTCCCAGAGCAGAGGGACAGTTAGATACAGAGTGAAGTTCCCTCTACACTGTCCCATCACACACTCCCGGGGCAGGGACAGTTAGATACAGAGTGAAGTTCCCTCTACACTGTCCCATCACACACTCCCAGGACAGGGACAGTCAGATACAGAGTGAAGCTCCCTCTACACTGTCCCATCACACACTCCCAGGGCAGGGACAGTTACATACAGAATGAAGCTCCCTCTACACTGTCCCATCACACACTCCCAGGACAGGGACAGTGAGATACAGAGTGAAGCTCCCTCTACACTGTCCCATCACACACTCCCAGAGCAGGGACAGTTAGATACAGAGTGAAGTTCCCTCTACACTGTCCCATCACACACTCCCGGGGCAGGGACAGTTAGATACAGAGTGAAGCTCCCTCTACACTGTCCCATCACACACTCCCAGGACAGGGACAGTCAGATACAGAGTGAAGCTCCCTCTACACTGTCCCATCACACACTCCCAGGGCAGGGACAGTCAGATACAGAGTGAAGCTCCCTCTACACTATCCCATCACACACTCCCAGGGCAAGGACAGTGAGATACAGAGTGAAGCTCCCTCTACACTGTCCCATCACACACTCCCAGGGCAGGGACAGTTAGATACAGAGTGAAGCTCCCTCTACACTGTCCCATCACACACTCCCAGGGCAGGGACAGTCAGATACAGAGTGAATCTCCCTCTACACTGTCCCATCACACACTCCCAGGACAGGGACAGTGAGATACAGAATGAAGCTCCCTCTACACTGTCCCATCACACACTCCCAGGACAGGGACAGTGAGATACAGAATGAAGCTCCCTCTACACTGTCCCATCACACACTCCCAGGGCAGGGTTTGTATGATTCGCAGTTTTGCATCACAGAAACTGGCCCTTCAGCCCAGCCTGTCCATGTCGAACATGTTGCCTAGCTGAACTAATCTGATTTGCCTGCATTTGGTCCACGTTCCTCCGAATCTTTTCTATCCACGTACTTGTCCAAATGTTTTTGAAACCACGTAATTGATCCCACCTCTACCACTCTGCAACTCGTCCCAGAGGTTATTACGTTGATCAGACGTCTTGTGCAATAGTATGGACTCTTGGCCTCACAATCCGCCTCGTTATGACCTTGCACTTTACCACTTATTTACCTGTACTGCAGCTTTTCAGTAGTTTTTACAGTTTATTCTATGTTGTTATCATTGGACATTATTCTAGCTGAATACACTGTGTAATGGTTTGATCTGTTTGAACAGTATAGAAGATAAACTTTTCTCTCTAGCACTACACAAGACAATTGTAATCCAAAGCCAAAACCAATCTCTAAAGTCAAAGTCAGACGAACTATTATTAAAATACGTATACTACCTTGTGATTCATTTTCTTGCAGGGAAGTTAAAATTTAAAAGATACAGAAGAATTTACGATAAACTATACATAAATAAAAACTGAGAAGACAAATGTTACAAATAAGACTTCTTGTCACTGATCACCCTTGCTGGGTTAAAGTTGTCCCTTGGATGTCACTGAGTCATAGAACACTACAGCACAGAAAGTCGCCACTCAGTCCATCTATTTTGTGCTGAACTATTAATCTGCTTAGTCCCATTGACCTGCACCCAGTCCATAACCCTCTATACCTTTCCCAGCCGTGTACCTATCTAAATTTCTCTTAAATGTTGAAATTGATCCTTCATCCATCACTTTCGCTGGCAGTTCGTTCCACACTCTCACCATTCTCTGAGTGATAAAGTACCCCCTCGTGTTGCTCTTAAATGTTTCACCTTTCACCCTTAACCCATGATGTCTAGGTGTTTTTCAAACTTTCACCTCTCTCTTTAAGACTATGCCTCTAATGTTTTACTCTCATCCCCTTGTAAAGACTGTGACCATCCACCTTCTCCGCACCCTACATCGCTTTATAACCATTTATAAAGTCACCCTTCAGCTTCTTCACTCCAGGGCACCCTTGTAGCGGTGATGGTATTACAGCTCAGGGTGATGGAGTTCAGAGTTCAGTTCTAATGTCATCTGAAAGGAGTTTGCACATTCTGCCCATGAATATGTAGACTTTCTTCAAGTCCTCCAGTTTCCTCCCACAGTCTGAACATGTACCAGTTAATAGATTAATCGGTCATTGTATATTGTCCCAGGATTAGGCCTGGATTAAACAACTTGGTTGCTGGGTGGCATAGAAGGGCCTGTTCTGTGCTGTATCTGTAAATAAATAAATTAATAGAACAGCCTCAGACTATCTAGTCTCATATTACACCTCAAATCCTCCAGTCTCAGTAACATCCTTTCTGTAGCCTTTCCCACTTAATGATGCCCCTCCTATAGAGTCACAGAGCTCTACAGCACAGAAACAGGCCCTTCAGATCTGTGCTGAACCATTAATCTGCCTAGTCCCATCCACCTGAACTCAGACCATTGCACTTTATACCACTCCTTCCATGTACCTAACCAAATCTTTCTTAAATGTTGCAATTGACCCCGCATACACCACTTCCACAGCCAGCTCCTTCCACACTCTCACCATCCTGAGTGTAGAATTTCCCCTTTATAACACCATAAGGTCATAAGGTATAGGAGCAGAATTAGGGCACGAGACCCATTGCCCCTGCTCTGCCATTTCATCATGGCTGATCAAATTTTCCTCTTGCCTGCCTTCTCCCCATATCCCTTCATGCCCTGTCCACTCAAGAATCTATCATCCTCTGCCTTTAATATACATACAGACTTGGCTTCCACAGCTGCCTGAGGCAATGAATTCCATAGATTCCCCACCATCTGGCTAAAGATATTCCTCCTTATCCCCGTTCTGAAAGGACGCCCCTTTATTTTGAGGCTGTGTTCTCTGGTCTTAGACTCTCACACCACAGGAAATATCTACTCGCCATCCACCCTATCAAGGCCTTTCATCATTTGAAAGTGGGCCAGTGAATACAGGCCCAGAGCCATCAAATGCTCTTCATATGACAAACCGATCAAACCTAGCATAATTTTCATGAACCTCCTTTGAACCCTCTCCAGTTTCAGCACATTCTTTCTAAGGGGCCCAAATTCCAATATTCCAAGTGAGGTCCCACCAGTGCTTTATAAAGTCTCAACATTACATCCTTCCTTTTATATTGTCAAAGCAATGTTCCCCTTAAACATTTCACCTTTCACCCTTAACCCATGGCCTCTTATTGTCCTCTCAGTAGAAAAAGTCTGTTTGAATTTACCTTATCTGAACCTCTCATAAATTTATAAACGTCCAAAAGGTCACCCTTCAACTTCCTTCACTCCAGGTCACCACGATAACGTAGCGATTGTAGCACAGTAGCATATATCCAGATGACCAGATCTGCATACAATGTTGGGTTAGATTCAGGGAAAATCTTCCTTGAAAGTGGCATCACAAGTAGATACTGTAAGGTCATAAAGAAAGCTTTTGGCACATTGGCTTTCATAAATGAGGGCCTTGAGCACAGGAGTTGGGATGTTATGCTGAAGTTGTATAAAATGTTGGTAAGATGTCTAATTCAAGTATTGTGTGCAGTTATGGTCAATTCCAAGGCACAAATCCATGGTCTCACGAGACTAACGGATGCCTATATATGGTCAATTACCAACAGGAAAGATATCAATAAGACCATAAGACATAGGAGTAGAATTAGGCCATTCAGCCTCTCGAGTCTGCTCCGCCATTCCATCATTGAAGGAGTACAGAGAAAATTTACGGGGGTTTTGCTGGGACTCGAGGACCTGAGTTACAGCTCCTGCAGCACAGGAGAGTGAGTGGTTTAGATAGGGTCAACGCATGCAGACATTTTCCCGTCAGGTTGGCTGAGACTAAAACTAGAGGTCATGGGTTAAGGGTGAAAGGGTAAATACTTAGGGGGAACGTGAGGAGGAACTTCTTCACTCAGAAAATGGTGTGAGTGTGGAATGAGTTGCCAGCGGAAATGTTAGATGTGCGTTCGAATTCAACATTTCAGAGAAGTACATGGACGAGCGAGGTTTGGAGGGCTATGGGCCTGGTGAGAGTCAATGAGACCAGGAAGAAAACTAAGGTGGTGGTGACTAGATGGTTAAAAAAGGCCTGATTCTTCAATGCAGTGCTCTATGACTCCATAAAACCCCCTCAGCAGTGTGCCTTTAAGCACCGAGAAATGCTGTTAGCAGATGAGCCAAAATTCACTGACAAAAAAAAGCAAACCAGATTAAAGCATTGAGACTTCAGAGTGGAAAATGAACCAGCGTTCAGCACCCATGCCGGCCACAGCCTCCGCATGAAGCCGTCCCGCCTGCCTGCATTTGACCCTTCTCCCTCTTTTCTCGCTACTGCCGTTGGGCGGGAGGTGCAGGACTCTTGGTTTCCACGCCAGCGGGTTCGAGGGCAGTCGTTGCCCCGCAGCCATCGGGCCCCAGGAGCAGCACTGACTCTCCAGTCTGTCAACTCACCTTCAGGGACTCTGCAGCTCAAGACCAGTGTAGTCCCGGTACTTGTTTACTTGTTTTATTCTTTACACAATCTGTCCTCTTTTGCACATTGGATGGTGTGTGTGTGTGTGTGTGTGTGTGTGTGTGTGTGTGTGTGTGTGTGTGTGTGTGTGTGTGTGTGTGTGTGTGTGTGTGTGTGTGTGTGTGTGTGTGTGTGTGTGTGTGTGTGTGTGTGTGTGTGTGTGTGTGTGTGTGTATTCTATTGTATCTCTTTGCTTTCCTGTGAGTGCCTACAAGAAAATGAATCTCAAAGTTGTATATGATATACACACTTTCACAATAAATTTACTTTGAACTTTGAAAACTCTCTGGATCGCTTTGATAGTCAGCAGATAATAATTTACAGGGCATGCTCAGAGTGATCAGGATGTGGTAACTGGGTTGACTGCACACTATTAGATGATGTTGAGTTGTCTATAAATATCTTGCGGTCTTAGTTGTAAAGGTACTTCCATAATGTGCCAGATGGGTAATAAACACAATTACCTCTAAGCCGGGCAGTAACTGAAATGCTCCCTCACACATCGCCTTTGTGGCCATGCAGCTGGACTGTTCTTCTATATGATGTTCTGTTCAAGTGCCGATTAAAACTTCCTGTTCAGTGTAATGTTTGGTCCACATGGCTGTAAAAGAAAATTAGGGGTAACTTTGGTAATGAGCTCCAGACCAGTGACTGTAGATGGGGATGGGGATTTGCCCCAGAATATGATGAGACTAAAGAGATTAAAGATTAGCTTTACACGAGGAAATCTGCAGATGCTGGAAATTCAAACAACACACACAAAATGCTGGTGGAACACAGCAGGCCAGGCAGCATCTATAAGGAGATACACTGCAGTGCTTCTCCTTATAGATGCTGCCTGGCCTGCTGTGTTCCACCAGCATTTTGTGTGTGCGTCTAAAGATTAGCTTTATTTGTCAAGTGTACATTGAAACATACAGACAGTGACCGCTTTATTTGGTACCTCCCGTACCTAAGAAGTGGCCACTGAGTGTATGTTCATGGTTTCTGCTGCTGTAGCCCGTCCACTTCAAGGATCAACGTGTTGTGCATGCGGAGATGCTCTTCTGCACACCACTGTTGTAACACGTGGCTATTTGAGTTACCAACAGCTTGAACCACTCTGGCCAATCTTCTCTGACCTCTCTCATTAACAAGGCATTTTTGCCTAAAGATCTGCCACTCACTGGATTTTTTTAAAAAAATTTCTCACCATTCTCTGTAAATTCTAGAGACTGTTGAGTGTGAAAATCCCAGGAGATCAGCAGTTTCTGAGATACTCAAACCACTCCCTCTGGCACCAATGATCATTCCACAGTCAGAGTCACTTAGATCTCATTTCTTCCCTATTCTGATCTATGCTCTGATCAACAACTGAACCTCTTGACCATGTTGGCATGCTTTTATGCATTGAGTTGCTGCCACACGATTGGCTGATTAGATATTTGCATTAACGAGCAGGTGTGCCTAATAAAGTGGCCACTGAATGCAGCGTGAAATGTATTGCTTGCGACAACAACAAAGAATCCAAGGATGTGCTAGAGGCAGCCCGCAAGTGTCGCCACTTTTCTGGCCCCATCACAGCATGCCCACACCTCTCTAATCAAAACTGTCACTATTGGTACAGGTACAGTAACAGTGGAAGGACACCACTTACTAACAAGGGAAAATCTGCAGATGATGGAAATCCAGAGCCACACACACAAAATGCTGGAGGGACTCAGCAGGCCAGGCAGCATCTGTGGAAAAAAGTACAGCTGACGTTTCGAGCCGATACCTTTCGGCAGGACTAAGTACGTTACTTATCCAGCGTTCATCCAATGAAGGCTGCATTGTTGAGGCAATTTTATTGTGCCTCAACCAATGGGGAGAAGGCAGAGGACTGGGGTTGAGGTGGAACATAAATCAGCTACTCCCCTCAACACCACCAATCTTCATGTCATCTGCAAACTTACTAACTCACCATTCCGCTTCCATATCCAAATCACTTATAAAAATCACAATAAACAGGGTTTCAGAACAGATCCCTGCGGAACACCACTGGTCACGGACCTCCAGGCAGAATACACTCCATCTACAACACAGTCTGCCTTCCGTGAGAAAAACAATTCTGAATTCACACAGTCCAATTTCTCTGGATCCCATGCCTCCTGACTTGCTGAATGGCTAAAGATGGCGCTGGTGATGCCCAGGACAACTTACAGGCAGCAAAAAGCAAAACATAGGAAACTATTATATTCCTTATTAATAACGATCGATGCTAACAATGGACAGATGAGCAAAGGCTGGGTAAGGGAAGTGGAGGAGAGCCGTGGCGGAGGCGTAGGGAAGGCCTGGTCGTGGCATTCCCGAGAGTGAGCAAAGTGTCAGTGTCTGGTCCATTTTAGCTCAGCTCCATGCTGAAATGCAGTGCCAGGCTCCGGGTATGTTGTCTCGCAACGTTTTCTCAGCTTTGCGATGAACTGTGGCTGTTGCCTGCCGCGCAGTAATGATGCCTGACTTTCATTAACCTTCACTTCTGAAGCGATTTGCTCACTTTTATTGTTTGCACGGTTTCACACGGGTGTTCGACGTTCTTCTTTTATTAATGGGTTCTATTGTGTTTCTTTGTTTTGTGGCTGCCTGTAAGGAGACAAATCTCAAGGTTATATGATGTATACATACTTTGATAATGAATGCATTTTGAACTTTAAGCTTTGAACTTTGAATGAGTTGTCCGTGGGGAATCTTGTCAAATGCCTTACGAAAATCCATAGGCACATTAGCCTCTGCATTTCCTTTGAGGACGACATTTCAAAAGTATTTCTTGACTCCCCAAGGGCCCTCAAACAGATACAATAAGGGCTAGTGCTCCCTCCTGTGCTCTGTTGGTTGGGGTAATTGAGCATAGAGAGTGCCAGCCTCCCGTCAAACATTCTGTGCACAGCATCCCTGCCAAATCCCTGAGTTGTACATCACCGATATAGCTTCTACTTGGAGAAAGAAAAAATATCTCAGGGAAGCTGGAGATCTGGGAATGTCAGAGGTAAGTTCTTTGCACAAAGAGTGATGGGTCCATGGAACGTGCTGCCAGAGTGGTGGTAGAGGTACCAATACATTAGGGACATATTAGAAGCTTTTAGATACGCACGTGGATGGTAGACATGGACTAGAAGGGCCGAGATAGCCTGTTTCGTGCTGTAATTGTTATTATGGTTATAAAGTCATTCTTGCCTCCCTTTATTCTAAAACATATCCTTGCATTCTGAGGGTGTGCCCTCTGTTCCCACTACAGGAAAAATCTTCTCCATGTCCACTCTATCCGAACCTTTCAATATCGGATAGGTTTCTGTGATATCTCCCTCATTCTTCTAAACTCCAGCACATATAGGCCCAGATCAACTAAACGCTCATACATTAACAGATTTAACATTTGAGGAACATTTAGAAACATAGAAACATAGAAAATAGGTGCAGGAGTAGGTCATTCAGCCCTTCGAGCCTGCACCGCCATTCAGTATGATCATGGCTGATCATCAACTCAGAACCCTGTACCTGCTTTCTCTCCATACCCCCTGGTCCCTTTAGCCACAAGGGCCATATCTAACTTCCTCTTAAATATAGCCAATGAACTGGCCTCAACTGTTTCCTGTGGGCAGAGAATTCCACAGATTCACCACTCTGTGTGTGGAGAAGTTTTTCCTCATCTCGGTCCTAAAAGGCTTCCCCTTTATCCTTAAACTGTGACCCCTCATTCTGGACTTCCCCAACATCGGAAACAATCTTCCTGCATCTAACCTGTCCAATCCCTTTAGAATTTTATACGTTTCAATAAGATCCCCCCTCAATCTTCTAAATTCCAGTGAGTATAAGCCTAATTGATCCAGTCTTTCTTCATATGAAAGTCCTGCCATCCCAGGAATCAATCTGGTGAACCTTCTCTGTACTCGCTGTATGGCAAGAGTGTCTTTCCTCGAATTAGGGGACCAAAACTGCACACAATATTCTAGGTGCAGTCTCACCAAGACCTTGTACAACTGCAGTAGAACCTCCCTGCTCCTGTACTCAAATCCTTTTGCTATCAATGCCAACATACCATTTGCCTTTTTCACCGCCTGCTGTACCTGCATGCCCACCTTCAATGACTGGTGTACAATGACACTCAGGTCTCGTTGCACCTCCCCTTTTCCTAATCGGCCACTGTTCAGATAATAATCTGTTTTCCTGTTCTTGCAACCAAAGTGGATAACCTCACATTTATCCACATTAAATTGCATCTGCCATGAATTTGCCCACTCACCTAACCTATCCAAGTCACCCTGCATCCTCTTAGCATCCTCCTCACAGCTAACACCGCCGCCCAGCTTCATGTCATCTGCAAACTTGGAGATGCTGCATTTAATTCCCTCATCTAAATCATTAATATATATTGTGAACAACTGGGGTCCCAGCACTGAGCCTTGCAGTACCCCACTAGTCACTGCCTGCCATTCTGAAAAGGTCCTGTTTACTCCCACTCTTTGCTTCCTGTCTGCCAACCAATTCTCTATACACATCAATACCATACCCCCAATACCGTGTGCTTTAAGTTTGCACACTGATCTCCTGTGTGGGACCTTGTCAAAAGCCTTTTGAAAATCTAAATATACCACATCCACTGGCTCTCCCCTATCCACTCTACTAGTTACATCTTCAAAAAATTCTATAAGATTCGTCAGACATGATTTTCCTTTCACAAATCCATGGTGACTTTATAGACAATAGACAATAGGTGCAGAAGTAGACCATTCGGCCCTTCGAGCCTGCACCGCCATTTTGAGATCATGGCTGATCATCTACTATCAATACCCGGTTCCTGCCTTGTCCCCATATCCCTTGATTCCCCTATCCATAAGATACCTATCTAGCTCCTTCTTGAAAGCATCCAGAGAATTGGCCTCACTGCCTTCTGAGGCAGTGCATTCCAGACCCCCACAACTCTCTGGGAGAAGAAGTTTTTCCTTAACTCTGTCCTAAATGACCTACCCCTTATTCTCAAACCATGCCCTTCTGGTACTGGACTCTCCCAGCATCTGGAACATATTTCCTGCCTCTATCTTGTCCAATCCCTTAATAATCTTATATGTTGCAATCAGATCCCCTCTCAATCTCCTTAATTCCAGTGTGTACAAGCCCAGTCTCTCTAACCTCTCTGCGTAAGACAGTCCGGACATCCCAGGAATTAACCTTGTGAATCAACGCTGCACTTCCTCTACAGCCAGGATGTTCTTCCTTAACCCTGGAGACCAAAACTGTACACAATACTCCAGGTGTGGTCTCACCAGGGCTCTGTACAAATGAAAGAGGATTTCCTTGCTCTTGTACTCAATTCCCTTTGTAATAAAGGCCAACATTCCATTAGCCTTCTTCACTGCCTGCTGCACTTACTCATTCACCTTCAGTGACTGATGAACAAGGACTCCTAGATCTCTTTGTATTTCTCCCTTACCTAACTTTACACCATTCAGATAATAATCTGCCTTCCTGTTCTTACTCCCAAAGTGGATAACCTCACACTTATTCACATTAAACGTCATCTGCCAAGTATCTGCCCACTCACCCAGCCTATCCAAGTCACCCTGAATTCTCCTAACATCCTCATCACATGTCACACTGCCACCCAGCTTAGTATCATCAGCAAACTTGCTGATGTTATTCTCAATGCCTTCATCTAAATCGTTGACGTCCTTCATCTAAATCGTTGACTTTGTCTGATGATTTCACCTCTTTCCAAATGTGCTGTTATCACATCTTTGATAACTGACTCTAGCATTTTCCCCACCACCGATGTCAGACTAACCGGTCTATAATTCCCTGGTTTCTCTCTCCCTCCTTTTTTAAAAAGTGGGGTTACATTAACCACCCTCCAATCCTCAGGAACTAATCCAGAAACTAAGGAGTTTTGAAAAATTATCACTAATGGATCCACTATTTCTTGGGCTACTTCCTTAAAGCACTCTGGGATGCAGACCATCTGGCCCTGGGGATTTATCTACCTTTAGTCCCTTCAATTTACCTAACACCACTTCCCTATTAACATGTATTTCCCTCAGTTCCTCCATCTCACTAGACCCTCGGTCCCTTACTATTTCTGGAAGATTATTTATGTCCTCCTTAGTGAAGACAGAACCAAAGTAGTTATTCAATTAGTCTGCCATGTCTTTGTTCCCTATGATCAATTCACCTGTTTCTGACTGTAAAGGGCCTACATTTGTCTTGACCAATCTTTTTCTTTTCACGTATCTATAAAAGCTTTTACAGTCAGTTTTTATGTTCCCTGCCAGCTTTCTCTCATAATCTTTTTTCCCTTTCCTAATTAAGCCCTTTGTCCTCCTCTGCTGGTCTCTGAATTTCTCCCAGTCCTCAGGTGTGCCACTTTTTTTTGCTAATTTATATGTTTCTTCTTTGGACTTGATACTATCCCTAATTTCCCTTGTCAGCCACGGGTGCACTACCTTCCCTGGTTTACTCTTTTGCCAAACTGGGATGAACAATTGTTGTAGTTCATCCATGCGATCTTTAAATACTTGCCATTGCATATCCACCTTTAAGTATCATTTGCCAGTCTATCTTAGCTAATTCACGTCTCATACCTTCACGATGGCTTTGGGAATGTGGGTTGTGTCTGCATTGGGATTTGAACCGAAATTTTACTGATTTAGTAACTCTTCTGCCAAACTCTCGGGTTTAACATGGCCACGCTGCCAATTCAGCTTTGTCTTGGAGATAGAAAACAAGTCTCTGGAAAGCTTGAACTGATGTAAGATCCTTCCTGTGGCCCCGTGGGAGGTAATCATTTCTGATTCAGCCTGCGTCAGGATTTCGGGTATTTTTTCCAGTTGAGAATTCACTCTCCACCATGTGAGGTCATGCACTTTAGGGAATAAATATCAGCATAATGTAGCTTGTCTTGTATTCCCAGAAAGACTCATCATGAATAATTATGATTCTCATTCCAACATGTCGGTCCGTGGCCTCCTGTTATGCCAAGCTGAGGCCACCCTCAAGGTGGAGAAGCAACACCCTATATTCCGTTTGATTACCCTCCAACCTGATGGCATAAATATCAATTTCTCCTTCCAGTAACAAAAATTTCCCTCCTCCTCTCCTCTTCTTCTATTTCCCACTCTGGTCTTTTATCTCTTCCTGCCTGCCTATCACTTCCCCCTGGATCCCCTGGTCCTTCCTTTCCCCCTGTGATCCAATCTCCACTCCTATAAGAGTCCTTCCTCTCCAGCTCTTTACCTTTCCCACCAGCTGGTTTGACCTATCACCTTCTATCCAGCCTCCACACCTTTCCCCCGAACTTTTCACTCTGGTGTCTCCCCACTTCCTTTCCAGTCCTGAAGAAAGGTCTCGGCTCAAAACGTCGACTGTTTATTCATTTCCATAGATACTACCTGACCTGTTGAGTTCTGCCAGCATTTTGTGCATATTGTTTTGTCAATATGAATAAATTTGATCTTATATACAGGCCCTATGGCCATCAGAGGCAAGGGAAAGTGCCATAGCTTCAGCTCCTAATGCAATGCAGAAACCTTAAGTGTAATTGTGTCCTTTTTATGAGTATGAAACAAAGCAAAAATTTAAATTGTGATCATGTGAAAGCCTTTAGTACACTATATTCAAATCAGCTCAGGGGTAAACTGGCACTGATTCGGCACTAAAGCACCACAGTAGCTACAGCCAGATGAGAGAATGTCTCCACTCCTTCCTACTGCACCACAAGAGCCGAATGCTTTCCCCTGACCTTCTGTGACCTTTGCTCCCTCTCCTCAGTCCCCGGCCCATTCTGCAAAGTCATTTCCTGCAGCTATACCGGTGACCTTTGACCACGGCGACAACACACCCCCTGCACTCGCCGACATACCCCCCTCCCAACTTTTTTGTTCTGAGTCTAGAGAATGTGACCTTCCTGCCCTACGCAGGGTGAGCCGTTACAACCTCGTTCCTTCAGCGACGCTGTGAAATACATGACCTCACTGCCTCCTGTATTCCCTGACCTCAGGTCAACTGATGTGTCTCGGAGCTAAATCACCAGCTGGATGTTATTTTTTCTAAAAAAATTTCCACTTCTTTGATTGTCTTCACAGGGAGAAATAGCAGTTCTCACATTCTGAATATTACATGATTTAGTTTAATCCATGGACGTCCTTATCAGTTAATATAGACACTAACAATTTACTCCATGGCCACTTTATTAGAGACCTGTACCTAACAACGTGGCCACTGACTGTATGCTCATGGTCTTCTGCTGCTGCAGTCCATCCACTTCAAGGTTCGATGTGTTGTGCATTCAAAGCTGCTCTCCTGCACACCCCTGTCGTAACGCGTGCTTATTTGAGTTACTGTCGTCTTCTTGTCAGGTTGAACCAGCCTGGCCATTTTCCTCTGATCTCTCTCATTAACAAAATATATTTTTCTCACAGAATTGCTGCTCACTGGAGGTTTCTTGTTTCCCGCACTGTAAACCCTAGAGATTGGTGTCCATGAAAATCCCAGAAGATCAGCAGTTTCTGGGATCCACGAACCACCCTGTCTGGCACTAGCAGTCAATCCACCATCAGTCACGTCGATCACATTTCTTCCCCATTCTGACGTGAATCCGTTGACCATGTCTGCATGCTTTTCTACATTGAGTTGCTGCCACATGATTAGAGTCACAGAGTCATAGAAAACTACAGCACACATACAGGCTCTTTGGCCCATCTAGTCCATGCTGAAACCATTTAAACTGAAGCTGCCTACTCCCACCGACCTGCACCGGGATGACAACCCTCTGTACCCCTACCATCCATGTACTTACCCAGACTTCACTTAAGTGTGAAAATCGAGCTCACATGCACCATTTGTGCTGGCAGCTCATTCCACACTCTCATGACCCTGTGAGTGAAGAAGTTTCCCCCCATGTTCCTTAAACGTTTCACTTTTCACCCTTAATCCATGACCTCTGGTTGTAGTCCCAGCCAACCTCAGTGGATAAAGCTGTTTGCATTTACCTTATCTATACCCTTCATAATTTTGTATACCCCTATCAGATCTCCTCCTAATCTACTGCACACTAGGGAATAAAGTCATATCCTGTCCAATCTTTCCTTATAACTGGCTGATTAGATATTTGCATTTATGAGCAGGTGTACAGGTGTACCTCATAGAATGGTCACTGTGTGTATATACCTTTGTATTTATCATTGGTGACAGGGTAGCCTAGTGGTTACCACTACACTTTACGGCACCAGTGACCCGGGTTCAGTTCCCACCGCTGTCTGTAAGCTATATGTACCTTCTCCCCAGTGACTGTGTGTGTTTCCTCCGGGTGCTCCGGGTTCCTCCCACAGTCTGAAGACGTACTGGTTGGTAGGTTAATTGGTCGTTGTACGAGGGGTGATTGATAAGTTGGTGGCCTCGGGTAGAAGGAGTCAATTTTAGAAAACAAAGCACATTTATTTTTCAACATAGTCCCCTCCTACATGTACACACTTAGTCCAGCAGTCATGGATCCCTTCTTTGTAGAAGTGGTCCACAGAAGGGGTGACTGATAAGTTCATGGCCTAAGGTAGAAGGAGATGAGTTATTAACTTCAAACTTTCTGCATAATCACTCAAAGAGTTGAACTGCACGTGCATGTAATGAGAGTGTCTTGGACCCCCAGGTGGTCCACAGCAGGGGTGATTGATACGTTTGTGGCTTAAGGTAGAAGGAAATGAGTTATACATCTCTCGTTACATGCACATGCAGTTCAACTCTTTGAGTGAAAATGCAGGAATTTTGAAGTTATTAACTCATCTCCTTTTACCTTGGGCCACAAACTTATCAATCACCCTGCTGTGGACCACTTCTGGAGGTCCAAGACGTCAACTTCTACAAAGAAGGGATCCGTATGCTCCACGACCGCTGGACTAAGTGTGTAAATGTAGGAAAAATAAATGTGCTAGTTTTTCTAAAATTGACTCCTTCTACCTTAGGCCACCAACTTATCAATCACCCTTCGTATATTGCCACATGATTAGGCCAGGGTTAAATTGGGGATTGCTGGGTGGCGCAACTTGAAAGGCCAGAAGGGCCTATTCAGTGCTGTACCTCAATAAATAAATGAAAGCCATTGCAATCTTGATGTGCAGAAAAGTTCATTTCCAACAAAGATTCAACCCAAATCTGCAAAATCAACCCAAATCAACCCAAAGCCTTTCTTTGTGAAACCTTTCAGAAGCGTAGGTCAAAAATCTCATTTAGGAAGTCAATGGCTAATGGCAGATAAATGCAGACATTACAGGCTGACGATCAATGGATTAATATGTAATAGATTAGTAGTAAGTAGCTGAAAAATGATAGCTATACCAATAGATCAATAGATTTTCATATTGAAATTAAGTACATAATAAAACTATAGATAGGGAGGTAAGTGCCAGGTAAATGTATAAACACGGACCTCTTGCAATGCTTTCTGTGGAATGAATATGCAGAAGGTGTGGATGGGGCAAATGAGACTGCTTAACCCATTGAATATTGCCACGATTGTTCAAGGAATACAGGAAATATTTCTAAAGGGTTATCTATCTGGAGATGTAATATGAGATTGTTAATCTGCTTTAGAGTCAGTAACAGGTCTAATATAACTGGCATATGTTGTGAAATCTGTTGTTTTGTGACAACAATACATTGCTGTACATAATAATGTAATTTAAAAAAAACGCCTTGTTAATGAGAAAGGTCAGAGCGTTACCATAGTAGTTTGCTGAATAGCATCCCTGAACGCACATGTTGAACCTCCAAGTGGAAGGGCTACAGCAGCAGAAGACCATGAACATACACTCATTTTATTAGGTACAGGAGGTACCTAATAAAGAGGCCATTTGGTGTAACTTTAATGTGATTAAAGGAATGTATGGGGGGGGGGATGTGAGTGGGAGGTTTTGTACACAGATTTGCAGGTGTGTGGAACCCACTGCCAGGATTCTTGTAGGGACAGAGGCAGAGACATGGAGGATAGAAAAATGGAGGGCTATGTGGGTAGGAAGACTTAGTTTAATCTTGGAGTAGATTAAGGGGTTGGCACAACATCATGGGCTGAAGGGCCTGTACTGTGCTGACTGGTCTATGTTCTCTCTTGCTCTCAGTAGGGGAGGAGTTTGTCACTGATTCTCAAGTTGGAGAACTCAGAAGAAAAGCAACATAGTAGACTTTGATTCCGTAACTCAGCCAGTTTTTTTTTGTCTTGTTAGTCTCCCCTCTCACTGTCAGACTCCTCTCTGCCTCTTTATTAGGAATAGAGAGGGGGGGGAGAGGGAGAGGGGGAGAGAGAGAGAGAGGGGTGAAGAGAGGGAGAGAGGGAGGGAGAGAGAGGGGAGAGGGAGAGAGGGAGAGGGAGAGAGAGAGAGGGAGAGAGAGAGGGAGAGAGAGAGGGGGCAGAGAGAGAGGGAGAGGGGGAGAGAGAGAGGGAGAGAGGGAGTGAGGGAGAGAGAGAGAGGGGGGAGAGAGGGAGAGAGAGGGTGATGCACCATCAATAACTCTCTCTGAGATGTAAAGGCGAGGTATCGGCTTTTATTGACTGGAAGAAGGAACAAGCAGTGGTTGACCACCATACTACACCCTGGAGACTGAGAGGCCGGGCTCAGACCTCAATCGCCTTTATACAGGGGTCTGTGGGAGGAGCCACAGGAGCAGTCAGCAGGGGGCGTGTCCAGACAGGTATATGTAGTTCACCACAGAGGGAGAGAGGGAGAGAGAGAGGGGGGAGAGAGAGAGAGGGAGAGAAAGAGAGGGGAGAGAGAGGGAGAGAGGGAGAGAGAGAGGGGGAAGAGAGAGAGGGAGAGAGAGGGAGAGAGAGAGGGGGAAGAGAGAGAGGGAGAGAGAGGGAGAGAGAGAGGGAGGGAGAGAGAGGGAGAGAGAGGGGGGACAGAGGGAGAGAGAAGGAGAGAGAGACAATGGTATGCTGAATTGTCAGGGGAAGAATTAATTTTTGTTGTACTGCAGAGTATGCTCTTTCTTGGGGGCTTTGCTATTGCTTATTTGGTGGGTGGCAACTACTGATGCTTTTTTTGCTGAAGTAATGGGGTGGGGGAGGGTCGATGCTTTGTAGCTGTTTGTGCGTGGGAGGGGGAAGTAGGGGAGGCTTTTGGGATCTAATGTTTTTACTGTCATTTTTTGGGGCACTCTTCTGTTTTCATGGATGTCCGCAAAGAACAAGAATTTCAGGTTGTACATTGTATACATTCTCTGACATTAAATAGAACTATTGAACGAATAATGGTCCATATCCCTCCATCCTCTGCTTATTCATGTGCCTATCTAAGACAGTTTTAAAAGCATCTGTCATATTTACCTCTATCACTGCCTCTGCCAGTGCATTCAAGGAACCCATGACTCTGTGTAAAAACAACCTGGGCAGAGTGAGGAGAACAGTGCTGGGCAATCTAGCTTCACTCCATTCCAAATTTTGGAAGCGTCAGAAGAGTTGCCAACAGAAAACACAAAGCAACTTAAAATGGAAGAGACAGGAGATTTGTGTGAACTTGACTGGCCTAACCCAGTTTATTGCATTAACCCAAAACTTTTCTATTGATTGCATCATAAGGTGAGGTTGAGATGATAAAAGTTGCAGCTTGGTAAATAGTCTGCTCTCATCTTTTATCCTGACCCATGTCTAATAATTAATGTCATTTCTTTATCTCTCCAAGTGGTCTGAAACCACACTGCATTTGTGATGGGTATTGTTTGGATGTGGTTATAATGCGCTAATACTTTCTCAATTGTACAGAAGGGGAAAGTGCCTCTGTTGCCTTTGTAATGACATCGTCCCTGTAGCCACTTTTCATTTCTGCCTTCCTCTAGATCAGGGGTTCCCAGTCTGAGGTGCATGGACCCCCTGCTGAATGGTATTGGTCCATGGGAACCCCTGCCCTAGATACTGCTGAAGGTATGTGAGTGTTGGTGTTTCAGCCTTCTCGTCAAACCAGATCATTGTCCTTGCCTAAGCAGAGTTCTTC